>NC_135801.1:53558443-53661433 GCF_964213995.1 Mustelus asterias | reverse complement strand
AAAAAAAATCACTATGGGTGACTTGGAACTGATCCAAAATGCTCAGGGAAAGAAACGTAAGTACATGAGTAACATGAGTCACCATTCATTGAAAGATATCATTCTGATACCAATGAACATTCGAGTGAAAATCAGGATGGTTTTCTCTTGGAAATGTTTATGTCCTTTCCTAGACTGAACAATCAGGAAATTGCAATTAAAACAGAAATGTTGGGCCCTATTTTACCATTTTGATTCGAAGTGCTGGGCGGACTTGAATCTGGGAGTGTTTCAGATCTGACTTTTCGACCCGTTCTCCAACGCCCCCATACGCACTCTGCCTGCAAAAATATCAGCGAGTCTGAATCGCGCTGCACAAGCCTGTTGGCGGGGCCTAATGCACCCAAAACCCTGCAGCTCCGATCGGCGCCTCCAGCTGCGCATGAGCAGAAAGAAATGATAGACTGGGGCTCCCCTACCACTTTGCTCCCTGGCCGGATAATGCCTCCTCCTGGCCCCCACAGACATTGCTTCACCCCCACAACATTACTGACCCCCTTATCCTCCCCACGCACCCATCACCCAGAACGATCCCAGGCCCCTCACCCCCACCCTGGCCCCATCTCTTCTGACTCTGATGGCTGTGTGACATCTCCCTCTCTCTCCCTTGTCCCCAATCATTGATGTGGAGATGCCGGCGTTGGACTGGGGTAAACACAGTAAGAAGTTTAACAACACCAGGTTAAAGGAAAGGATGTCACGAGGCATGGTACATTGGGGAAACTATGCAGACGCTGCGACAACGGATGAATGAACACCGCTCGACAATCACCAGGCAAGACTGTTCTCTTCCTGTTGGGGAGCACTTCAGCGGTCACGGGCATTCGGCCTCAGATATTCGGGTAAGCGTTCTCCAAGGCGGCCTTCACGACACACGACGGCGCAGAGTCGCTGAGCAGAAACTGATAGCCAAGTTCCGCACACATGAGAACAGCCTCAACCGGGATATTGAGATCATGTCACACTATCCGTAATCCCCACAGCTTGCCTGGACCTGCAGAGTCTCACTGGCTGTCCTGTCTGGAGACAATACACATCTCTTTAACCTGTCTTAATGCTCTCTCCACTCACATTGTTTGTATTTTAAAGACTTGAATAGCTGTAAGTATTCGCATTCCAATCATTATTCTGTAAATTGAGTTTGTGTCTTTATATGCCCTGTTTGTGAACCGAATTCCCACTCACCTGAAGAAGGGGCTTAAGGCTCCGAAAGCTTGTGGCTTTTGCTAACAAATAAACCTGTTGGACTTTAACCTGGTGTTGTGAGACTTCTTACCCAATCATTGAAGCACTGATCCACCAGCTGCTCCGTCCCCCATCAGCACACCTGCAAATGCTCACTTGCCTTCCCCTCAATGCCAACAAGCAAACTGCATGTAACTTGCTGGAATGCTCTTCCAAACTGCCTGCAGCTGATCTGCCTTAACGAGGGGCAGCTCCATAAAAACCCCAAGGATGAACAGGCAGGCATTCTTGCACAAATGTGCGCATGACCAGCCTCCCTGATTTTCTGAGGGCAACCTGGGGATGCTACTGGATGCAGCAGAGACGAGGTGGGACACCCTCTTCCCCCCAGGACGATGCAGTCCCAGAGGAGCTGATGGAAATGCGGCCTGGGAGGAAGTCACCAACTCGGTCAGTGCCAGGGCACTGGCCCCCCACTGAACCGCAAAGAAATGCTGTAAAATTCAGTGACCTCATCCATGCAGCAAGGGTGAGTGCTGAACCCCAACTTGCATCTTCCCCCAAATTTCCCCCAGATCCTCCCAGCACCCTGCATGCTTTCAATTCCTGACCCCCAAGCACCTCCTGCCTATCCCCCCCAAGACCCCCACTGCACTTGCCCTCCAAGGGCCACCACCAGATACTCGGCAGGAGTCACACTATCATTTCTTTCATGGCTCCTTCTGTCTCCACAGGAGAAAACTGACCATAACACTAGAGAGAGGGCGAAGACAGGGGTTGGTGAGCCAAACCTCTGGGTCCTCACCCCCTTTGAGGAGTTGAGGAGTGGGCACTGGAGCTGTCAAGGTAAGGGGAGATGAGGGCTGTCAGCAACAGTATGGTTGGGCTGGCGTCAAGACGTGAGCACCTGTCATTCCTCCACTTACTTTGAGGCAACTTCTCGGGGACATGAGTTTCAGGTGTGAGGGGCAAGGTTTAAAGGAGATGTACAAGGCATGTTTATTTGCACAGACAGAGAAGTGGGTACTGGGAACTTGCTGCCAGGGAGAGTTCGCGGATGCAGATACAACAGTGACCTTTAAGGGGCATCTCTACAGCTATGGGATGGGAATAGAGATATATGATCCCCGGAAGGGTAGGGGGTAACAAATCAGATGGGCAGCCTGGTCGCTTCAGTCTTGGAGGACCAAAGGCCTGTTACTGTGATATAATTTTTTTGGTGCTTTGTTTTATGTTCAATGGAGAAATGTGAATCATGTGCGTGGCATCCCAGATTCCTCTCCCTCCCTTGCACTTAACCTTGAGTCCTGTGTTGCAGGGACTGATCCGGATGCCCTGGGGCCTTCTGGACTCCAGGCCTGTACTGCAGCTCCTGCCAATCGTGGTTCAGACAACTCTGATGAGTCCTCGGAGGATATGAGTGAAGGGACCTCCGAGGGTGGCTCAGTTTTGGCATCAGCTTCCACCTCGCAGTTCACCATCCCAGATACTGACATGTCGGTGGGTCCAGTTAGTGGTGAGGCATCTGGGTCACTCTTTGGTGAGCACGACACATCTGCTGATGCACATCGGGTGGAGGAGGGAACGTCGGAGGCCTTGGGAATTCAGTGGCCTGCCGGAGGCGAGGACAGCTGGCCCCACGCTACATGCTGGGCCTCTGATATCTCTTCTCTGCTGAAGATGCAGCAACAGAGCCAGGGAATGCAGGAGGGGCTGACGGCAACACTGGATCAACTGCAAGGCAGTTGGGAGGAGTCCCAAAGGTTTCAGGCAGACCAGCTATTGTCTGTCTTGCATGCTTCCCAGGCCAACCCTGCAAGGGTGGCATCTGCCTGGGGCAGGGGATCCTCACCATAAGTCACAGGCCACAGCTGAGGGACTGAACAAGGTTTTCGAGATTCTGCGGCCCATGGCTGAGAAGCTCGAGAGCTTGCAGGAGATCCAGCGGGACAGCACTGAGACACAGCAGGCTATGGCAGCAGCCCTTGAGAATGTGGCCCAGTCGCAGACGGTACTTGTTGCGGCCATTGACAGGTGGCTCCCAACTCAAGTGGCCATCATAGAGAGCTTGACCACCATGGGTAGGACGCAGGTGATCCTCCACGACTGGCAGGGCCAGGTGACGCCGGAGCTTCTGGAGCTCACTGCAGAAGCACCGCCGTCCCATGGAGTGACCCAGGGGCCCACAGGAACCCCAAGAGAGGAGGAAGGGCTTGGGCCCATGCCGGGGCCTTCAAGCCAGGAGACTGTGGCTACACCTTCTGACTACCCACCCCCCCCCCCCCCCCCCCCCCGCCGCTCCCTGACACCAGGTCATCTCCGGGGGAGCGGGATGAAGAGGGTGTCATGGAAACATCCCAGACACCTGGAAGCAGGCCAGGTCCTCCAGAGGATGCCCGCCACACGCAGCACAGGCCACGGGGCAAGGTAGGCAGCTGGCCCCCGGCACCTCCGATGTACATTCTGGGGAATCACTAAGACGTAGTGGTAGGCCACGTAAGGTTAGGAAGTTGTAGTTGCACTGAGATGGCACGGGTGAAGGGCTGCACTAGTTAGTTATAAAGACATTTAAGCAGCTTAACATTTTTTGTTCAGAAGTTTTTATGTTAGAACTTATTATTTTAGCAACTTTATTGCAATTAAATGTTTTTTCACCACCCACCTGTGACTAATTTGTCTCGAATAGGAATCCTCTTCCATTGATGATTGTCGGAGGGATGCTTCATGTTGATGTCAGTTGGGGAGGCCCCTCAATTCTGTGTCTCTGAGAAAAGGAAGCCATTGGTTCCCCAAAACCCATGAGCGATTCCCACCCGCCCCAGGTCCCTGTATGGGGGTTTCAGATCCCTTGCCTACCACACAGCCGCCAGCGTGCATGCGGAACTCAGTTAAGAGTCAGACGAGTTTGCACCAGGGCATCATCATAATGATGCTTAGTGAGTCATCATCACCCTCCTGCTTGCCAAAAAACTTGCTGGCACAGAGTACCCAGGACCACCACTCTGGTGTGACAATGTTGCAGGATATAGAAGGAATTTTGCGGGGAGGGGGTTGGAACCCAGACACAAACCCCTAGCGAATGAACCACCCGGTGATCAGGGCCTCCCTTGCCACCCTTGCATGCCTCATTTGGGCTGCCAGCCCTCCAGCGCCTGATTGGTGTTCCTCAGCATGCTCTTCCTCATCTTCCTACTCCTCCTCTTCCTCCTCCTGCTGGTCATCATCCCCAGTGACAGCTGGCTGGTCAGCCTCCACATCCTCCTCCTCATCCAATAGGTCACCTGTCTGTAGAGCCAGATTGTGCAAGGCACAGTACACGACCACAATGCGGGAAGAGATCACTGGGTTGTATTGGAGCGCCCTGCTAGATCGGTCCAGGCACCGGAATCACATTTTGAGGAGCCCAATGCACCTCTCACTATCGCACGGGTGGCTGCATGGGCCTCATTATAGCGGGTCTCTGCCTCAATCACAGGCCTCCCTCCGCACAGGAGTCATCAGCCATGTCTGAAGCGGGTAACCCATATCACCCATGAGCCACCCCCGCAGCCTGGGCTCCTCCTCAAGTGCCTCCGGGATGTCTGAGCTCCTGACAATTAAGCTGTCGTGCACACTACCTGGATGTCTTGCGCAGACATGCATAATGTTCATATTATGGTCGCACACGAGTTGAACATTCAGGGAGTGGAACCCCTTTCTGTTGATGAATCTCCATGGATTCTGCAGGGGGGCCTTGAGGACGATGTGTGTGCAGTTGTTAGGCATCCCCACAATGTATGCAAACCCTGCAGCCCAGGCTTCCTGATGGGCCTGGTCCAGGTTAAATTTGATGTACTGCCCAGCCCAGGCATACAGGGCTTCTGCCCTGTTTGACACAAGTGTGCACGACTGATTGGGAGATGCCACAGACATCTCCGCTAGGGGTCTGGAAGGAGCCAATCGCATAAAAGTACAGAGCGGACATCAATTTGACAGTCACCGAGAGTGGGTGCCTCCCCGCCTCTAGGTGCCAGGTCCTGCAACAAGTTGCACAGGCGTTGCACTGTCTCCTTTCAGAGGCGGAGACGTCGGTGGCACCCGGTGTCCGACATCTGTTCAAATGACACTCGTGCACGGAACTGCCAGGGTCTCTGCTCCTTCCTTTGCCTGTGCCCGCGGCCTCTCCCAGTGAATGGCGACCACCTCCTGTGGTCGTCTCCCTCTACTCCTGCAAGTGGTAAGGCCCGGACCTCCTGTATCTGCAGCTCCTCCTCAGCTCCAGCAGCAACCAAAAGAACAGCAAGATCGATTGGTTGCATGGCAAAAGCCATCTCATCACTTGAAAATGGGGTGGGGTGAACAAAGGGAAAAAAGAACAAAGAACAATACAGCACAGGAACAGACCCTTCGGCCCTCCAAGCCCGTGCCGCTCCCTGGTCCAAACTAGACCATTCTTTTGTATCCCTCCATTCCCACTCCGTTCATATGGCTATCTAGATAAGTCTTAAACGTTCCCAGTGTGTCCGCCTCCACCACCTTGCCTGGCAGCGCATTCCAGGCCCCCACCACTCTCTGTGTAAAATATGTCCTTCTGATATCTGTGTTAAACCTCCCCCCCATCAAATTGAACCTATGACCCCTCATGAACGTCACCACCGACCTGGGGAAAAGCTTCCCACTGTTCACCCTATCTATGCCTTTCATAATTTTATACACCTCTATGAAGTCTCCCCTCATCCTCCGTCTTTCCAGGGAGAACAACCCCAGTTTACCCAATCTCTCCTCATAACTAAGCCCCTCCATACCAGGCAACATCCTGGTAAACCTCCTCTGTACTCTCTCCAAAGCCTCCACGTCCTTCTGGTAGTGTGGCGACCAGAACTGGACGCAGTATTCCAAATGCGGCCGAACCAACGTTCTATACATCTGCAACATCAGACCCCAACTTTTATAGTCTATGCCCCGTCCTATAAAGGCAAGCATGCTATATGCCTTCTTCACCACCTTCTCCACCTGTGACGTCACCTTCAAGGATCTGTGGACTTGCACATCCAGGTCCCTCTGCGTATCTACACCCTTTATGGGACCACATTAGCTATCCTCCAATCCTCTGGGACCTCACCTGCGTCCAGTGACAAGACAAAGATTTGCATCAGAGGCCCAGCGATTTCATCTCTCGTCTTCCTGAGCAGCCTTGGATAGATTCCATCAGGCCCTGGGGATTTGTCAGTCTTTATATTCTCTAACAAACCTAACACTTCCTCCCTTGTAATGGAGATTTTCTCCAACGGTTCAACACTCCCCTCCGAGACACTCCCAGTCAACACATCCCTCTCCTTTGTGAATACCGACGCAAAGTATTCATTTAGGATCTCCCCTACTTCTTTGGGCTCCACGCATAATTCCCCACTTTTGTCCCTGAGAGGTCCGATTTTTTCCCTGACAGCCCTTTTGTTCCTAACGTATGAATAAAATGCCTTGGGATTCTCCTTAATCCTGTCTGCCAAGGACATTTTGTGACCCCTTTTTGCCCTTCTAATTCCCCGTTTGAGTTCTTTCCTACTTTCTTTGTACTCCTCCAGAGCTCCCTCCGTTTTTAGCTGCCTGGACCTAACATACGCCTCTCTTTTCTTTTTGACCAGTCCCTCAATTTCCCTGGTTATCCACGGTTCTCGAATCCTACCCTTCCTATCCTTCTTTTTTACAGGCACATGCCTGTCCTGCAGCCCTAGCAACTGTTCCTTAAAAGACTCCCACATGCCAGATGTGGATTTACCCTCAAACAGCCTCTCCCAATCAAGAGCTGCCAATTTCTGCCCAGTCCCACTAAAGTTAGCCTTCCCCCAATCCAACACCTTACCCTTGGGACACCACTCATTCTTTTCCATCACTATCCTAAAGCCAACAGAATTGGTGAGATGGAGAGGAACACATGCAGAGGTTAAGGAACGCTGCTTGCCCCTAGCACATCAACAGTCACAGCACCCTCATCAATTTCCCCAGCCACATGCTCCCCACAATCACAGCCCCCTCAATTCCCCCAGCCACATGCTCCCCACCCAATTCCCCCAGCCACATACTCCCCACAATCCCAGCCTCATGCTCCTCACAATCACAGCCCCCACCCCCCCTGCCAATTTCCCCAGCCACATGCTCCCCACAATCACAGCTCCTTGCAAAGTTGAGAGGTTGCAGCAGTGCAATTTGCAAGAGCTTTGTGCACATCCTTCAGCTGGAAGTGAGCTGAGTGCACTCGGACCCAGCAGCACCACAAGACCCGAGGTCAGTGCTGAGACCCAGGTCCGTGCTGCAAGTCGGACATCGGAGACCCTGCTGAGCAACAGCCCCTCACCCCCCACTCGCAAAGCTGCCACCAACCTGAGAAATGGCCACAACGAAAGGACACCTGTTAGCAGCAGAGAGCCGTTGGACGCTACGCACTTACCTCCTCACTAATCCTCACTGATGGAGCGCCCGAATCATACTTTTATGGAGCATGTCTGTTTCACACCGATTCTGGATTGGCGAACGTGGTGGTAATGGGGGAAGTGCTGGTAAAGTTGAGCGTGCAGCCCATTAATTCCACTTAAATGGCCGTCGTGCCTGTTTCGGGTGTGGTCCCTATCGCAGCCATTTTTGTGCCTTGGTAAAGGGAGAGCCAGCGTGGAGGTGGACGCGGGTCGTGCTACTCATCTCATGCCTTACTTTACCAAGTATTTGTGCCTGAAAACAGGTGCAACTTGATGGCAAAATCGGGCTCATTAACTCTATTTCTCAGCCTCAGCACTTTTTTTTTGTTTTATTTCAGATTTCCTACAGCTGTAGTGTTTTTCTTTTGAATAAGAAAACTGCATTTGATAGCTTGGCTAATAGCTGAAATATTCTGACCCTGTGGGGAATATAAACAAAAACATCCAGATACTCAACAACCTTCTGGCAAGATAATCTCAAAGATTTCTATCAGATATCACGTGCAGCATGATATTGAGATACAGGTGTATGTTGCAGATGAAGCAACCATAATGCAGAAACACAGATTAAACAGGTTGGTATGTTTGAGAAGGATTGAAAATAAAATAAAGAGGGACATAGAATTTGGATTTTTAAAATTCAGGAGTGAGTTAACATTGAAATTGAGATAATTAAGGACTAGGGAGAAATACTTTGTTTAATCTTTTACATCCTGTGAATAATTCTTGCAGAGGAGATTTTTTCAAGTTCATGATTTATTGATAATATGGTGCACTGTAGCTTTCTATGTAATATATTATGATTCTCTTTATCTGTATCATGATGTATTGTATTGGTCAAATGAGGCTTCCACTAAAGGAACAAATGATTCAAGGAAAGTATATGCTGCTGAGAAGGCCGTGTGGATAACCAAGGGCTTTTGGAAATTGAGACTGAGATCACTTTGATGGCTGCCCTGTAAATAGGGCATTGGATTACATCAAGTTTCAAATTGATGCTGCCAGTCAGGCCCAGCAGGGGGCTATAAGTTTTGCCTCCATAGCAGGATATGAGAGACTGCATCCATCCTGATGGCCATCAAGACTCCGTCAGACCAACTCGGTGCAAAGGGTTTTACTCCTTTAAAGTGCAGCTGGTACGCTACTATCACAAGGGGATGTTGCAACTGTATGCAAAGTTTCTGGATAGTAGCCATGACGCATTCAGACTGTGGGTATCTCAGGTGCCTTACCTATTCAGGTCACCAGACTGCCTCCGTAGATGGTTCTTGAATGACAATGGATACTCACTGAAGTTGTAGCCGATAACTCCACAACAGGGGCACACAATAACCATAGTCATCTGATGAACAGGGCAACAATTAAGCAGGCTTATGGTTTGTCAAAATGTGATTCTGATGCCTTGATCAATCAGGGGCAACCCTTCAGTACGGCCCTTCAAGGCTCTCATGATCTTGGTATGCTGCTCTTTCATAACTTGGTGTTACAGAGTGGCATGGGGCTGGTGCTGGAGGATGGTGCAGAGTACATATCCTCCTCCAGAAGAGAGGTAGATGACAATCTGTCTGACAAACTATATGGGACTTAACAAATGGCTAAGACAATAAAGTTATTCATCTTTACAGTGACATTCACTTCTTGGTCTTTGGCTAAGATCAAGCATCAGATCAGATGGGGTGCAATGCCTCGCCTTGTCAGCTTGGATCGCATTTGTCTCTCTTGAGGGGACCTTGAATTGGATTTTAAATTTAGTATTTGTGTATTTAGTATAGGTGCAGGAAAAATAGGGTTGTTGTAGTGGGAGACTTCAATTTCCCTGGTATAGACTGGAAATCGCTGAGCGCTGGGACTCTGAATGGGGAGGAATTTGTAAAATGCGTACAGGAGGGTTCTTTGGAACAATATGTCGATAACCCGACTAGAGAGGGGGCTATACAGGACCTAGTACTGGGGAATGAGCCCGGTCAGGTCTTCAAAGTTTCGGTAGGGGAACATGTGGCAAATAGTGACCACAATTCTGTCAGCTTTAGGATCGTGATGGAAAAGGATGACTGGTGTTCCAAGGGTAAGGTGTTGGATTGGGGGAAGGCTAACTTTAGTGGGACTAGGCAGAAATTGGCAGCTCTTGATTGGGAGAGGCTGTTTGAGGGTAAATCCACATCTGGCATGTGGGAGTCTTTTAAAGAACAGTTGTTAGGGCGACAGGACAGGCATGTGCCTGTAAAAAAGAAGGATAGGAAGGGTAGGATTCGAGAACCGTGGATAACCAGGGAAATTGAGGGACTGGTCAAAAAGAAAAGAGAGGCGTATGTTAGGTCCAGGCAGCTAAAAACGGAGGGAGCTCTGGAGGAGTACAAAGAAAGTAGGAAAGAACTCAAACGGGGAATTAGAAGGGCAAAAAGGGGTCACAAAATGTCCTTGGCAGACAGGATTAAGGAGAATCCCAAGGCATTTTATTCATACGTTAGGAACAAAAGGGTTGTCAGGGAAAAAATCGGACCTCTCGGGGACAAAAGTGGGGAATTATGCTTGGAGCCCAAAGAAGTAGGGGAGATCCTAAATGAATACTTTGTGTCGGTATTCACAAAGGAGAGGGATGTGTTGACTGGGAGTGTCTCGGAGAGGAGTGTTGAACCGTTGGAGAAAATCTCCATTACAAGGGAGGAAGTGTTAGGTTTGTTAGAGAATATAAAGACTGACAAATCCCCAGGGCCTGATGGAATCTATCCAAGGCTGATCAGGGAGACGAGAGATGAAATCGCTGGGCCTCTGATGCAAATCTTTGTCTCGTCACTGGACGCAGGTGAGGTCCCAGAGGATTGGAGGATAGCTAATGTGGTCCCGTTATTTAAGAAGGGTAGGAAGGATAACCCGGGTAATTATAGGCCGGTGAGCTTGACGTCCGTGGTGGGGAAGTTGGAGAAGATTCTTAGAGATAGGATGTATGCGCATTTAGAAAGGAATAAACTCATTAACGATAGTCAGCATGGTTTTGTGAGAGGGAGGTCATGCCTTACTAACCTGGTGGAGTTTTTTGAAGAAGTGACCAGAATGGTTGACGAGGGAAGGGCCGTGGATGTCGTCTATATGGACTTTAGTAAAGCGTTTGACAAAGTCCCTCATGGTAGGCTGGTGAAAAAGGTTGGATCTCATGGGATAAAGGGGGAGGTGGCTAGATGGGTGGAGAACTGGCTTGGTCACAGAAGACAGAGGGTGGTAGTGGAAGGGTCTTTTTCCGGCTGGAGGCCTGTGACTAGTGGTGTTCCGCAGGGCTCTGTATTGGGACCTCTGCTGTTTGTGATTTATATAAACAATCTGGAAGAAGGTGTAACTGGGGTGATCAGTAAGTTTGCGGACGACACGAAATTGGCAGGACTTGCAGATAGTGAGGAGCATTGTCAGAAGCTACAGAAGGATATAGATAGGCTGGAAATTTGGGCAAAGAAATGGCAGATGGAGTTCAATCCTGATGAATGCGAAGTGATGCATTTTGGTAGAAATAATGTAGGGAGGAGCTATACGATAAATGGCAGATCCATAAAGGGTGTAGATACGCAGAGGGACCTGGGTGTGCAAGTCCACAGATCCTTGAAGGTGACGTCACAGGTGGAGAAGGTGGTGAAGAAGGCATATGGCATGCTTGCCTTTATAGGACGGGGCATAGACTATAAAAGTTGGGGTCTGATGTTGCAGATGTATAGAACGTTGGTTCGGCCGCATTTGGAATACTGCGTCCAGTTCTGGTCGCCACACTACCAGAAGGACGTGGAGGCTTTGGAGAGAGTACAGAGGAGGTTTACCAGGATGTTGCCTGGTATGGAGGGGCTTAGTTATGAGGAGAGATTGGGTAAACTGGGGTTGTTCTCCCTGGAAAGACGGAGGATGAGGGGAGACTTCATAGAGGTGTATAAAATTATGAAAGGCATAGATAGGGTGAACGGTGGGAAGCTTTTCTCCAGGTCGGTGGTGATGTTCACGAGGGGTCATAGGTTCAAGGTGAAGGGGGGGAGGTTCAACACGGATATCAGAAGGACATATTTTACACAGAGGGTGGTGGGGGCCTGGAATGCGCTGCCAGGCAAGGTGGTGGAGGCGGACACACTGGGAACGTTTAAGACTTATCTAGATAGCCATATGAACGGAGTGGGAATGGAGGGATACAAAAGAATGGTCTAGTTTGGACCAGGGAGCGGCACGGGCTTGGAGGGCCGAAGGGCCTGTTCCTGTGCTGTATTGTTCTTTGTTCTTGTTCTATTTGGATCAAGCAAGGAATGGATTTGGATTTGCCTGGTCCATTCTGAGCATTTGTTTTGTAACTTTAGGAATGCAGTTTAAAAAAACTTTTTAAATGAAGGCGGCCAAGTGAATCCCATTGTACAACTAAGTTTTTGGCTGGAATTTTACCGCCCTGCCTGTCATGGGATCAGAGCAGGTGAGGGGCAGACAATGGAATTGTCCGTTGACCTTGGATGGGATTTTATGGTTCCTGCCCTCTGTGTCCACTTCCATGCACTTCTAAATGCTGTTGTCCCTGTGGCTGGATGAGATGTGGAGATAGCCAGTGAATGAGATGCCTGCGGCCTGAATCTCTAGGTTCTGGCATCCAAAGATTGGCCCATCTGCATCTGTACAAGGGCAGCCTCGGGGAAGAAAGAGCATTTGTGACTCTGAGAGAGGCTGGGAAAATAGCAGCAGGGTGGCAGACACTATGAGAAGAGCCCCACTGCCATCAGCCCCACCATATTCTACCCTTTCAGGTCTCACTTGAACCTCACTGTGAACCAAGAATGGGCGAGTGCCTGACAGTACTTCCATGCATCTCTGAACCATTACTGCAACTGAGTGATCAATACTACTTAAGGTTGATTACATATGTTGACCTGCTGCACATGATTCTTGTCCACTCTTTCAATCGAAGAGGCCTTGCATTCATATGTCTGAATCATTGCTGCATTTACGACATGGGTGGTTCCTCCACCTTCTTCATGTGCCCATGCTTCAAGAAACCCTGGCAGAGGCCCACATATCTCCTTGTGCTAGTCCATAAACATCTGCTTCATGTATGCCCTCCAAGCATGGTTGGAGCTGTCCTCAGTCCTCTTGCAGAGATTCCAGCAACTGCCATTGCCTTCATCATCTGCTTCTGCTCACTTTGTGCTACCCATTCTATCTGCGACTGAGGTCTCAGCAATGTGACTCTCTGCTGATGGAGAATTCGCACTTTCATATGATGGTGCTTCCTTGGAGTGCTGCTCTTCCTCAGGTCTGGGTTGTGCCTGTGGCATTGCCACTGTGGGAGAGATAAGACTTTAATTAGTGAAGAACCATTCACTTAACACCCACATTTGCTGCTGAGCTTGAAATTTATGCTTATGGACACATTGCTCAATTGGAGAAACTGCTCGGATCCTTTTCCATCATGAATTCATAATTCTTTCTCCTGATCTCTGCATCACTTTTTCAGCAACTGCTTGACTTGTTAACAACATGCTAATCTCCAGGGATTCCTCTACTTTGCCATCAGAATTGCCATTAATGGCACTTCATTCCTGATTTGAACCTTTTTCTCAGGGTTATGCACTTTCTTCTGCAATGAGAGAAAGGCATCCAGTGTGTGAATCATAAGGCATTTTTACATATGATGGGGTTCACTGTGGAATGAACACACAAGGTACTTCAGGGCTAAGTGTGATTGTTATCAGTGTACATGAGAAGTGATAAAGCAACCTTGAGACATATAACTGTACTGCTGCAATAGTGTTCTTTTCAACCTTATGCAGGACACTGCTAAGGAGGTATGGGAGTCATGGTTGCCAATTAAGAGTCGCAGGGCAATCACCTTGTCAGTCCCTAAGAGGCCATCAAATTGTTTCCTGCACTGGATCCAGGTCCTGTTCATGATGATACAGCTACTGACTACCTCAGTTATCTCTAGTAATGCCATGATGGATGGCTTCCTTCTCCTGTCCATCGGAAACTACATCTGCCTCTGCCTCCAACATAATCCCCAGGGAAATGTTGGTGAAACATTGTGCAGCCCTTCCCAATCTTGTTTCTATATCCTGCGATAGTCACTTCCTCAAATCAAATCAGGATTAACCTCATTATCTTATTGCAGCCACTGGGAAGATTGTCAGTGGTCTTTTAAATCATGCATATTCATTCGTGCTGCTGAATTTTCATCCTGCTCACCATCCCAAATTGGATGCTAAACTGGGAAGTGGACTTCTAATTGGAAGCCTTCCGAAAGATTGCAGCAGATGTCTCACCAATCATGTGTCCAAGTTTATGACCCGGAAGTGATTTAACCTAGAAAAAAAAAGTTTGCAAGATACCAACCATGGTTGCAAGGTGACCAAAGTTAGGAAATAAATATTCCAGCATACTTCATATTTCAAGGAGACAGGCATAATGGAAAAGGAGGAGGTGTAGTCCTGATGATAAAGGATGTGTAAGGACAGCAGGAAAAAATGATCTTGGATGGGAAGATCAAGAGGTAGAACCAGTATGGATGGCGATGAGGTAACAAGGTAACATGGTAATTAGGTAACAAGTATCAGAAGACTTTGTCGGGACTAGATTATAGGCCCATGAGCATTAGTTACATTATTTGACAGAGCATTAAGCAAAACATAATTCGCACGTGGAACAAATAATCAAGAGGATCTTAAGAGACTGGGCAAATCAAATTGGGAAAGGTAACCTGGAAGATGGATTTAAAGACTTTCTAGAACTTTCTAGATAACTTCCAATAAAAATAGGTTGTGAATCAACTAGGGTTGAAGCTATTTTAGAGGTGTAATGGGGAGTGGTGAATTAGCAATCTCAGTAAAATATTCTCTGAAAAAAGCGATAATAAACAGGAGAATTCCATTTTAAATTTGGGACTGGCTACAGGCCAATTAGCCTGACATCAGTCATCAGGAATATGTTGGAATCGATGATTAAGGAATTTCCAATAAGGCATTTAGAATATCATATTATGCTCAGACCGAGTCAACAAAGTTTTCGGAAAGGGAAATCATTTTTAACATATTTATTAGAGCTTTTTTGAACATGGGGTAGATCAAGGAGAGCCTGTAGATTTATTTCTATTTGGGGACTGGAAGATCAGAACTTGGAAATTTTCCAGGGCAAATCACACTTTCCAAGTCTCTCTGGATTTTGAGCATGTGCCGCCATTCTTGCTCAAAACCGCCCCTAGAGTCTAGATAAGTAGTTACTCCCAAAATGACATCTCTGGAAGTCTTGTCCACCATAAACCATGTTGGATGGTCCAGGAACTGACTCACTCCATCTGTGGAGGGCAGTTCTGGGGCCAGCTCAGAATTGTCCATGGAGGATGCTTCAAGGACCAGTTTAGGATCAGGACTTTCCATGTTCTCCTCAAGAAGTGTTTTCAGTTCTTCTTCAATGGCTGTGGAGATACTGTTGAGGAATCTCTCTGGCAACTTTGATCCGAGGCTGCACCATAGTTTGTTTCCAGTGAGTGTTTGGTAAGGAGCCATCTTTATAACCTTTTGATAACTGCCATTCATTGCCCACTGAACAAAATGGACACCATAGCTCCAGTGAGCACAGTTGTTGTCACACATCCATTAGCTTCAGCTCCATAGCACCATTATTCCATTCTACAGAGCCTTATCTCTGGGGATGCCTGGGACAGCAACACCAGTTCTTACCAGGGCTGCCAGTTTGTGGATGACCTGTCCTGTGAACTCCCTTTATTTTTTGACTGAAGGATATGTATAGCTCCAATGTCTAGGAATATGAGAAGCAGCTCAGAAGCAATCTCAGCTGCTCTCTTGTAGTTCAGAGGGTGAAAGACATGGCGGTTGGTCAGGTACTCCATGTAGTACAGTATAAAATGATAACTTCTGTCCTTCATAGTCTGCACATCTACCAGGTATACTTGTCCATTTTCGTTCAAGTCATTGAATGCTTCTGGGGTCTGTGTGAGATACAAGAAGAGGTAATGAGATTTAGCTCTACTGTAGTAAACTGGCTCCACCAATTCCAGACATAACTCTAGGATCTAATTGCTGGGGGCAGACCCAGAGATATTGGAGTGAGGCCCCAACTCGGTTTCCGGGGTCATGTGACACTTTTAGAAGATTGCCCCTTAAAAGGGCTAGATACCACATCCCTCCCCCTCTAAGTTTTTTAATACACTCAGTAACAGTTAACTTATTAATTCCTTATAATTTACAAGAATTAACACTTTTAATCAAGCCATGAAAAACTCAGTCCCTCTGGTTGCTTCCACTTCCGCATAGAGCAACATAAATCCACTGAATTGGGTGCTTCTGCTGGGGTACTTTCTGTAGTATTGGTCACACTTGGTCTCTCTCCTAAGACTAATGCTTCAACCTCCTCTGTTCCGGTCGGAATAATACCTTCACAGGCTGAGTGGACATTTCACTTCGCGGGCAGCCACCAACATTTCCAGCTGGCAACAATGAATTAGATTGCAACACTGGCACTTGGGAGATTCATGTCCAAGCAAATGATCCACATGTTTCCTCAAATCCTATCTTGCGCACTCACTTCATAAGACAATGGTTTTGTTTTAGCCACAACAATTCCTGGAACCCAGCTTGGGCCACTTCTGAAGTTTTTCACATTGATGGGTCATCTATTTGGAATGATCTTGCATCTTTATTAAAATCATGGTTCCTCTTTGAGTTGCACTGTCTTGCCTCTACCCTCCTCATTGAATTTGGGAATATTAGGCTTAGCCTGGTTCTTAGGCAACAACCCATCAATAGTTCTGCTGAAGATATACCAGCAGTCGAATGCAGGGTGGTCCTGTAAGCTCAAAGGAACCAAGCTATTTTTGTTTCCAAAAATGAAGCTGTTTCTTTAAGCCGGCCTTGAAAGTCTGGACTGCCAGCTCAGCCAGTCCATTGGATGAGGGGTGATATAGTGCAACTCTTATGTGCTTTATCCCATTGAAAGACATGACACTTTGAAATTCAGTGCTTGTGAAAGCCATTACTTCAGGTACTCCATGGGTGGCGAAGCACTGGCAAAGCTTTGCAAGTGTGGTATGTGCAGTTGTGGATCTCATCCCAAATACCTTCATCCATTTTGGAGAGCACGTCTACCAATAGGAGAAACATGGGGCTGAAAAATGGTCCTACATATTCTATGTGGATTCGCACCCATGGCCGACCATCGTCATTCCCAAGGGAGCAAAGGAGCAGGTAGCAAGTAACTTGTGCTGAACTGACACGGATCGCAGTGCTTCACCAGTCTTTCTACATCGATGCCTGGCCACCAAACATAGCTTTTAGCAAGCATTTTAATTTTTGACATGCCCTGATGGACACTATGCAATTCTAAAAGGAGTATTGCCTTCCCTGGCACAAGGACAACTACTCTCACTCCCCTTAGGATGATGCCTTCTTCACGGCCAAGCTCATTTTTGCTAATGTGGTTTAATGTCTTCAGAAATCATTTCATTCTGCCAACCTGCCAATATTTTGTGTCTTATCTTTGATAACAACGGGCCTCTGCTGGTCCAAAATTTTATTTGTTGTCCTCAAACTGGCAAAGTGTCTAGGAAATTAATTGCCATCACGATTTCCTGTGGTTCCAGGGGAGGAATGGTTGGGGGGTGCTCTCTGGCAGTGGAATATGACTGAGGGCATCAGTGTTGGCTATTAGTGTCCCTGTTCAATGTTCAAATGTCTATTTGTCGGCCGATAAGGTCAGCACCTGGTGCAGAATCCTGGTTGACGCAATTAGCAGGATAGCCTTGTCCTCTTTGAATAGACCCAACAGTGGCTTGTGGTCCATTACAACAGTAAAATGTCTTTCTTAGATATATTGGTGGAATTTTCTCACTCCGTACACAACAGACAGCCTTTCTTCTTCTATTTGCGAATTACCTTTCTCAGCTTCTGAAATTGTTCTCGGCGTGTATGCAATAAGCCTCTCAGACCCATCGACCGGAATTTTACCGGCCCGCCTGCCACGAGAATTGGAGCGGGCGAGGGCAGACAATGGGAAGGTCTATTGACCTTGGGTGCGGTTTTACGGTTTCGGGATGAGCAAGGCCGTAAAATCCCACCCATCATCTATTCTGTGAATGTAGTGGAGTTGCTGGCGTTGGACTGGGGTGGGCACAGTAAGTAGTTTCACAACAAAATTTTATTTGTTGTCCGCAAACTGGCAAAGTGTTCAGGAAATTAATCATCAGGTGAAGGGGCAGTGCTCCGAAAGCTCGTGCTACCAAATAAACCTGTTGGACTTTAACCTGGTGTTGTGAGACTACTTACTGTGCTTACCCCAGTCCAACGCCGGCAACTCCACATCATAGCTTCGTCTTGTTGACATTAAGGGAGAGATTATTGTTGCCGCACCGGTTCACCAGGTTCTCTATCTCATTCCTGTACTCTGTCTCGTCATTGTTTGAGATCCGACCCACTACGGTGATGTCGTCAGCAAACTTGAAAATCGAATTGGAGGGGAATTTGGCCACATAGTCATAGGTGTATAAGGAGTGTAGTCGGTGTTGAGGATGCACCGGTGTTGAGGATGATCGTGGAGGAGGTGCTGTTGCCTATCCTTACTGATTGTGGTCTGTGAGTTAGGAAGTTCAGGATCCAGGAGCAGAGGGGGATGCTGAGGCTCAGGCTATGGAGTTTGGAGATGGGTTTTGTGGGAATAATAGTGTTGAAGGCTGAGCTGTAGTCAATAAATAGGAATCTGACATAGGTAATAGGACTCTGACACAGTGCAGAAGGAGGCCATTCGACCCATTGGGTCAGCACCAACTCGCTGACAGAGCATCTTACCAGACAGACCCGCTGCCCTAGTTCCGTAATATCACACATATATCCCACTAATCCCCCTAAACTTCACATCTTTGGACACAAAGGGGCAATTTAGCATGGTCACATAACTTGCACATATTTATAAGAACATAAGAAATAGGAGCAGGAGTAGGCCATCTAGCCCCTTGAGCCTGCCCCGCCATTCAATAAGATCTGAAGTGGATCAGTTCCACTTACCCGCCTGATCCCTATAACCCCTAATTCCCTTACCGATCAGGAATCCATCTATCCGTGATTTAAACATATTCAACGAGGTAGCCTCCACCACTTCAGTGGGCAGAGAATTCCAGAGATTCACCACCCTCTGAGAGAAGAAGTTCCTCCTCAACTCTGTCCTAAACTGACCCCCCTTTATTTTGAGGCTGTGCCCTCTAGTTCTAGTTTCCTTTCTAATGGAAAGAATCTCTCCATCTCTACCCTATCCAGCCCCTTCATTATCTTATAGGTCTCTATAAGATACCCCCTCAGCCTTCTAAATTCCAACGAGTACAAACCCAATCTGCTCAGTCTCTCCTCACAATCAACACCCCTCATCTCTGGTATCAACCTGGTGAACCTTCTCTGCACTCCCTCCAAGGCCAATATATCCTTCCGCAAATAAGGGGACCAGTACTGCACACAGTATTCCAGCTGCGGCCTCACTAATGCCCTGTACAGATGCAGCAAGACATCTCTGCTTTTATATTCTATCCCCCTTGCGGTATAGGCCAACATCCCATTTGCCTTCTTGATCACCTGTTGCACCTGCAGACTGGGTTTTTGCGTCTCATGCACAAGGACCCCCAGGTCCCTTTGCACAGTAGCATGTTGTAATTTCTTTCCATTTAGATAACAATCCAATTTGCTATTATTTCTTCCAAAGTGAATAACCTCGCATTTGTTAACGTTATACTCCATCTGCCAGATCCTCGCCCACTCACTCAGCCTGTCCAAATCTCTCTGCAGACTTTCTACGCCCTCCACACAATTCACTTTTCCACTTATCTTTGTGTCGTCTGCAAACTTTGTTACCGTACACTCAGTCCCCTCCTCCAGATCGTCTATATAAATGGTAAATAGTTGAGGCCCCAGTACCGATCCCTGCGGCACGCCACTAGTTACCATTCGCCAACCAGAAAAGCACCCATTTATTCTGACTCTCTGCTTCCTGTCAGATAGCCAATCCCCAATCCACGATAACACCCTACCCCCAACTCCGTGTGACCCAACCTTCTTAAGCAACCTTTTGTGAGGCACCTTATCAAACGCCTTTTGGAAATCCAAAAACACCGCTTCCACCGGTTCCCCTCCGTCAACTGCACTAGTCACATCTTCATAAAAATCCAACAAGTTCGTCAAGCACGACTTTCCCCTCATGAATCCATGCTGCGTCTGCTTAATCGAACCATTCTTATTCAGATGGCCTGCTATTTCCTCTTTAATGATGGATTCCAGGATTTTCCCAACTACAGACATTAAGCTAACCGGCCTGTAGTTACCCGCCTTTTGTCTATTTCCTTTTTTAAACAGCGGCGTAACATTAGCCGTTTTCCAATCCGCTGGCACTACCCCAGAATCTAACGAATTTTGATAAATAACCACTAACGCATCCGCTATTACCTCTGACATTTCTTTCAGTACCCTGGGATGCATTCCATCCGGGCCCGGGGACTTGTCCACCTTCAGTCCCGTTAATCTACCAAGCACTGCCTCCCTGTAACATTAATTGTATTGAGTACCTCTCCTCCTACCAATCCTCTATCGTTAATATTCGGTAAACTATTTGTGTCTTCCACAGTGAAGACCGACACAAAAAACTTATTTAAAGTTTCAGCCATTTCCTCATTTCCCACTATTAAATCCCCCCTCTCGTCCTCCAAGGGTCCAACATTCACTCTTGCCACTCTATTCCTTTTTATATATTTGTAAAAGCTTTTACTATCATTTTTTATATTTAGGTCTAGCCTAGCTTCATAACCTATCTTTCCTTTCTTTATCGCTTTCTTAGTCGTTCTTTGTTGTCTCTTAAAGTTTTCCCAATCTTCTGATTCTCCACTATTTTTGGCCACTCGGTACGCATCGGTCTTCAATTTAATACTCTCCTTAATTTCCTTCGTTATCCATGGCTGGTTATCCCTTTTCTTACAGTCCTTCTCCATTTGGCCTGTGGGAGGAAACCAGAGGAAATCCGTAGGGAGAATCTGCAAACAGTCACCCAAGGCTGAAATCGAACCGAGGTCCTTGGTGCTGTGAGGCAGCAATGCTAGCCACTGTGCCACCATGCCACCCTATTACCTTGTCATATATTTAGCCTGGTTTTCCTCTTGTTATCAACCTGACATATAATATATACATCCTTTTTTTGCATCATCTTCCTTCCTCTTAATCTTTCACCATCCAAGGAGCTCTGCTTTTGCCTCTATCTTTCTTGCACATGGGAATGTATATCAACTTCACCTCTTTAAAGGCAGTCCATTGTTTCATTACCATTTTCCCTGCCAATCTTTGATTCTAATTTCCTTGAGACAACTTCAGACAAGAATCAAAGTCTCCAAGGACATATTCCGCAATTTCTTGTTTGCCGATGACTGGGCACTGATTACCAATTCAAAGCTGGACATGCAATGCAGCTTGTTCATGAACACAACTTCAACCTCATAATCAGCAGAAAGAAACCTGAAGTAATGTACCAGCCTGCTGCAGGAAACGCCTGTTCCCAACCGAAGATTTCAGTCCATGACCAGAGCCTATCAGCAGTGGATAAGCTCACTTTTCTCAGCAGCACACTTGCTTGAGTTGTCTGTATTACTGAGACTGAAGGACCCTATTTTACCATTTGGATTCTAAGTGCTAGGTGGACTTGAAACTGGGATGTTTCAGATCTGACTTTTAGGCTTGTTCTGAGGCACCCATATGCACTCTGCCTGCAAAAATATTAGCGATTCTGAATCACGCTGCACAAACCTGTGGGTGTGGCTAAACACACCCAAAACCTTGCAGCTCCGATCAGAGCCTCCAAATGCACATGCGCAAAAAAAGGATAGAATTTGGGGTGGCATAGTGGTTAGCACTGCTGCCTCACAGCGTCAGGAACTCGGGTTCAATTCCAACCTCGGGTCACTGTCTGTGCGGAGTCAGCACATTCTCCCCGTGTCTGCGTGGGTTTCCTCCGGGTGCTCCGGTTTCCTCCCACAGTCCAAAGATGTGCGGGTTAAGTTGATTGGCCGTGCTAAATTGCCCCTCAGTATCCCGGGATGTGTAGGTAAGAGGGATTAGCAGGGTAAATATGTGGAGTTGTGGGGATGGGGCTTGGGGTGGCATTGTTGTCGGTGCAGACTTGATGGACTGAATGGCCTCCTTCTGCACTGTAGGGTTGCTATGATTCTATGAGAATGCTGCTCCCCTACCAATCCCTCCCTGGCCAGATAATGCCTCCCCCTGGCCCCCACAGACATTGCCCCACCACCACAACCTTATTGACCCCCTTATCCCCTCACCCCCCCACCACACAGATCGATCGTGGGCCCCTCAACCCCTTCCCCCCCACCGATCTCAAGTAGAGTAGCAGTGGATCCCCCTTCTCCTTCACTGATCTCAGGCAGAGTGGCAGGGGACCCTCCTTCCCCCCACCGATCTCAAGCAGAGTGGTAGAAGATCTCCCATCCACTCCACTGATCTCAGGCAGAGAGATCCCCCTTCCCCCCCCACTGATCTCAGGCTGAGAGATCCCCCTTCCCCCCCCCACTGACCTCAGGCAGAGTGACTCTTCCCCACCGCCCCCCCCCCTCCCACCCCCCCCCCCCCACCCCGGACCCTCCTGCACAAGGCCCTCATCTCCTCCGGACTCCAATGACTGTATGACACCTCCCTCTCTCTCCCCTGCCCCCAAAAATAGAGGCACTGATCCAACCCCCTCCCGCCCCCACACCCCCCACCCCCCGCCCACCCCCAATCAGCACACCTGCAAGTGTTCACTTGCCTTCCCCTCAATGCTAACAAGCAAACTGCATGTAACTTGCTGGAATGCTCTGTCAAACTGCCTGAAGCTTATCTGCCCAAACGAGAGGCAGCTCCATTAAAACCCCAAGGATGGACAGCTAGGCAGTGGAGGAAACAATGAGCACACAAGCAGGCCCTGATTTTCTGAGGGCGACCTGGGGAGGCTGCAGGATGCAGCAGAGGTGAGGCAGGACACCCTCTTCCCCCGCAGGAGGACGCAGACCCAGGGGGGCTGTTGGCAATGTGGCCTGGGAGAAAGCCGCTGCCTTGGTTAGTGTCATGGCACTGGCCCCCAGAACAAGGAAGCAGTGCCGCAAGAAGGTCAATGACCTCATCCGGGCAGCAAGGGTGAGTGCTTAACCTCATCTAGCATCTTTCCTCAAATCACCTTCAGATCCCCCAGCACCCTGCATGTTTCCAGCCCCTAACCCCCAAGCACCTCCTTCCAAGAGTAGCACTTGTCTTGCCCTTGACTCTGCAGGAATCACGCCATCATTTCTTTCATGGCTCCTTCTGTCACCACAGAAAAAGACTGACCATAACACCAGAGAGAGGGCAAAAACAGGCAGTGGTGAGCCAGACCTCCTGGTCCTCACCCCCTTTGAAGAGTGGGCACTGGAGCTGTCCAGGGAGGGGGAGATATGGGCTGTCAGTGACAACATGGTCGGGCTGGAGTCAAGAAGTGAACACCTATCAATCCTCCACTCAACTTGAGGCAACCTTTTGGGGGCATTGGTTTTGGGTGCGAGGGGCAAGGTTTAAAGGAGATGTACAAGGCATGTTTATTTGCACAGAGAGGGTGGTGGGTGCCTGGAACTCGCTGCCGGAGGAGGTCTCAGAGGCAAATATGAGGGTGACTTTTAAGGGGCGTCTTTACAGCTACGTGAATGAGATGGGAATAGAGACATGTGGTCCCTGGAAGGGTGGGAGGTTACAATTCAGATAGGCAGCCTGGTTGCTGCAGGCTTGGAGGCTGAAGGGCTTGTTCCTGTGATGTAATCTTCTTTGTGCTTTGTTCTATGTTCAATGGAGAAATGTGAATCAAGTATTTTGCATCATGGATTCCTCTCCCTCCCTTGCACTTAACCTTTTGTCCTGTGTTGCAGGGACAGATCAGGATGCTCCAGGGCCATCTGGCATCGTGGCCCCCACTGCGGCTCCCACCCATCCTGCTCCAGACAGCTCGGACGAGTCCTCGGAGGATATGGGTGATGGATCTCCGAGGGTGGCACCATTTTGGCGTCAGCTTCCACCTCGCAGTTCACCATCCCAGATACTGACACGTCGGTGGGTCCAGTTAGTGGTGAGGCGTCTGGGTCACTCTCTGGTGAGCACGACACATCTGCTGATGCACGTCAGGTGGAGGAGGGAACGTCTGAGGCCTCTGGCATTCAGTAGCTTGCCGGAGGTGAGGACTCAGCTGACCCCAGGCTACATGTTGGGCCTCTGAGATCACTTCTGCCTTAACTGCTGGAGATGCAGCAGCAGAGCCAGGGAATGCAGGAAGGGCTGACGACCACACTGGACTGACTTCAAGGCTGCTGGGAGGAGTCCCAAAGCTTTCAGACAGACCAGCTATCGCCTGTCTTGCCTGGTTCTCAGGCCAACACTGCAAAGGTGGCGTCCGCGGTGGAAAGCCTGGGGCAGGGGATCCTCACCATGAGTGGCAGGCACCAAGTGATGGCTGAGTCACAGCAGGCCACAGCGGAATCCCAGAGGGCTGCGGCCAAGTCACAGCGGGCCACAGCTGAGGGACTGAACAAGATTCTCGAGGTTCTGTGGCCCAAGCTGAGAGGCTCAGAAGCCTGCAGGAGACACAGCGGGACAGTGCTGAGACACAGCGGGACAGCGCTGAGACACAGCGGGACAGCGCTGAGACACAGCGGGACAGCGCTGAGACACAGCGGGACAGCGCTGAGACACAGCGGGACAGCGCTGAGACACAGCGGGACAGCGCTGAGACACAGCGGGACAGCGCTGAGACACAGCGGGACAGCGCTGAGACACAGCGGGACAGCGCTGAGACACAGCGGGACAGCGCTGAGACACAGCGGGACAGCGCTGAGACACAGCGGGACAGCGCTGAGACACAGCGGGACAGCGCTGAGACACAGCGGGACAGCGCTGAGACACAGCGGGACAGCGCTGAGACACAGCGGGACAGCGCTGAGACACAGCGGGACAGCGCTGAGACACAGCGGGACAGCGCTGAGACACAGCGGGACAGCGCTGAGACACAGCGGGACATGGCAGCAGCCCTTGAGCATGTAGCCCAGTCACAGAGGGTCATGGCTGAGGAGCTGCAGAGCATGGACCACTCAGAAGGCACTTGCTGCGGCCATTGAAAGGTGGCCCCCGACTCAGGTGGCCATCGCAGAGGGCTCAACCACTCTGGGGGTAGGACGCAGCTGGTCCTCCAGGGCTGGCACGGCTAGGTGATGCCGGAGATTCAGGAGCTCACTACAGAAGTACCACTGTTCCATGGAGTGACCCGGGGCCCATAGGAACGCCAAGGGAGGAGGTAGGGCTCGAGCCCATGCCATGGCCTTCTAGCCAGGAGACTGTGGCTGTGGCTACACCTTCTGACTCCCCCCTTCCTGACACTGGGACATCTCAGGGGCAGTGGGATGAAGAGGGTCTCATGGAAACATCCCAGACACCTGGAAGCTGGCCAGGGCCCTCAAGGTCCAGGGCCTCCAGAGGACACCCGCCACACGCATCACAGGCAACGGGGCGAGGTCGGCAGCTGGCCCCCTCCACCTCCAATTTACATTCTGGGGAGACACTGAGACGTAGTGGTAGGCCACGTGAGGTTAGGAAGTTGCAGTTGCACTAAATTGGCACGGGTGAAGGGCTGCACTAGTTAGATAGATCTTTAAGCACCTTAACCTTTTCCGTTCACACATTTTTATGTTAGAACTTATTATTTAAACACCTTTATTGTAATCATTAAATGTTTTTTCACCATCCACCTGTGCCTAATTTGTCACAGGTTTGTCTTGAACAGGAATCCTCTTCCATTGATGACCGCTGGACGGATGTTTCATGTTGATGTCACTTGGGGAGGCCATTCAATGCTGTGGAACTGAGAAAATTAAGCCATTGGTTCCCCAGAACCCATGAGTGATTCCCTTCCTCCCTCCCGCCACCGACCACATCCCCCCCCCAACCCCCCGCCCCCCCACCCCACCCCCCGCCCCCCCACCCCACCCAGTCCCAGGGCCCTGTATGGGAGTTTCAGTTCCCTTATCAAGTACACAGACGTGGGCCCAGATGCCAGCATGCATGTGGAGCTCAGGTGGGAGTCAGACTGGTTTGCACCAAGGTATCATTATAATGGTGCTTAGCGAGTTGACATCACTCTCCTGCCTGCCAAAGAAACTCGCTAACACAGTGTACCCAGGCTCACCACTCTGGTGTGACAATGTTGCAGGAGATAGAAGGACTTTGTGGGGATGGAGGAGTAGAATGGAACCCACAGACACAGGCCCCTAGCGACTGAACCGCCTGGTGATCAGGGCGCCCTTTCATGCCTCATTCGAGCCAGCATCCCTCCAGCGCCTTGGTGGTGTTGCTTGGTGTTTTGCTCCTCTTCTTTCTCCTCCACTTCCTCCTCCACCTACTGGGCGGCCTCCTCCCCAGTGATGCCTGGCTTGTTGGCCTCCACGTCCTCCTCCTCCTCCTCCAATAGGTCACCTCTCTGCTGTGCCAGTTTGTGGAAGGCACAGCACACCACCACAATTCAGGAAGAGATCAGAGGGCGGTATTGTAGGGCCCCGCCAGAGTGGTCCAGGCAACAGAATCGCATTTTGAGGAGCCCTGTGCACCTCTCCACTATTGGCTGCATGGGCATCATTTTAGCGGGTCTCTGCCTCAGTCACAGGCACCTTTAAGACTTGATTACCTGTAAAGACTCACATTCCAACCATTATTTTGTAAATTGAGTTTGTGTCTTTATATGCCCTGTTTGTGAATAGAACCCCCACTCACCTGACGAAGGAGCAGCGCTCCGAAAGCTAGTGGCTTTTGCTACCAAATAAACTTGTTGGACTTTAACCTGGTGTTGTGAGACTTCATTCTAATATTGATCTGCCATTCCCATCATTGCACATATAATTTAGGGGAAGTTAGAAAAAATGGGTTGGAAAACTGCCCTTTTCTCCACTTACACCAGTCGTATCATGCTTTTTATTATCTTTTTTTCCCTTTTTTATCTGGGTAATTCACTGATTTTTTTTGGCCAATAGATTTTCTCAACACATTTTTCAGTATTTACTATGTTTACCGAACATGGGAAAAGTAGGTGCAAAGTTGAGGCAATTTACATATTTATAATAAAAGGGGCCCAACTCTTAGAAAAACTGTATCTTGCCAATCCGATAAACTTTGTTACCACTTTACCTCTAATAGTGTAGATGCTAACCGTCACAACGATCTTAGGTGATATCGATATAAATTTCACAGGCATTCGCTAGATATTCTTTCAGGTTTAATGTTATGGAGATGTATATCACCTTCCTTATCGGTCAGAACATTGAATACAGGAGATGGGACGTCTTGTTGAAGTTGTACAAGGCATTGGCAAGGCCACACTTGTGTGCAATTCTGGTCACCCGATTATAGAAAGGATATTATTAAACTAGAAAGAGTGCAGAAAAGTTTTACTAGGATGCTACCGGGACTTGATGGATTGAGTTATAAGGAGAGGCTGAATAGACTGGGACTTTTTTCTCTGGAGCGGAGGAGGCTGAGGGGTGACCTTATAGAGGTCTATAAAATAATGAGGGGCATAGACAAGGTAGATAGTCAATATCTTTTCCCAAAGGTAGGGGAGTCTTAAAACTAGAAGGCATAGGTTTAAGGTGAGAGGGGAGAGATACAAAAGTGTCCAGAGGGGCAATTTTTTCACACAGAGGGTGGAGAGTGTCTGGAACAAGCTGCCAGAGGTAGCAGTAGAGGTGGGTACAATTTTATCTTTTGAAAAGCATTTAGATAGTTACATGGGTACGATGGGTATAGAGGGATATGGGCCAAATGCGGGCAATTGGGATTAGATTAGGGGTTTAAAAAAAAATGGGTGGCATGGACAAGTTGGGCCGAAGGGCCTGTTTCCATGCTGTAAACCTTTATGACTCTATAACTCCTTATTTAATTTTCTTCATTCACTCAAAGGATGTGGGTTCTCTGGCAAGGCCAGTGTTTATTGCACAACCCCAATTGCCTTCAAAATGATGCTGGTGAGCTGCTTGCTTAAATGACTGTAGTGATTTGGTGTTTACTGTAATGGTGTGAGTTCCAGGATCTTCACCCAGTAAAGGAACACCAAAGAACAAGAACAAAGAACAATACAGCACAGGAACAGGCCCTTCGGCCCTCCAAGCCCGTGCCGCTTACTGGTCCAAACTAGACCATTCTTTTGTATCCCTCCATTCCCACTCCGTTCATATGGCTATCTAGATAAGTCTTAAACGTTCCCAGTGTGTCCGCCTCCACCACCTTGCCTGGCAGCGCATTCCAGGCCCCACCACCCTCTGTGTAAAATATGTCCTTCTGATATCTGTGTTAAACCTCCCCCCCTTCACCTTGAACCTATGACCCCTCGTGAACGTCACCACCGACCTGGGGAAAAGCTTCCCACCGTTCACCCTATCTATGCCTTTCATAATTTTATACACCTCTATTAAGTCTCCCCTCATCCTCCGTCTTTCCAGGGAGAACAACCCCAGTTTACCCAATCTCTCCTCATAACTAAGACCTCTGCTGTTTGTGATTTATATAAACAATCTGGAAGAAGGTGTAACTGGGGTGATCAGTAAGTTTGCGGACGACACAAAATTGGCGGGACTTGCAGATAGTGAGGAGCATCGTCAGAAGCTACATAAGGATAGAGATAGGCTGGAAATTTGGGCAAAGAAATGGCAGATGGAGTTCAATCCTGATAAATGCGAAGTGATGCATTTTGGTAGAAATAATGTAGGGAGGAGCTATACGATAAATGGCAGAACCATAAAGGGTGTAGATACGCAGAGGGACCTGGGTGTGCAAGTCCACAGATCCTTGTAGGTGACGTCACAGGTGAAGAAGGTGGTGAAGAAGGCATATGGCATGCTTGCCTTTATAGGATGGGGCATAGAGTATAAAAGTTGGGGTCTGATGTTGCAGATGTATAGAACAAAGAACAAAGAACAAAGAACAAAGAACAGTACAGCACAGGAAACAGGCCCTTCGGCCCTCCAAGCCTGTGCCGCTCCTTGGTCCAACTAGACCAATCGTTTGTATCCCTCCATTCCCAGGCTGCTCATGTGACTATCCAGGTAAGTCTTAAACGATGTCAGCGTGCCTGCCTCCACCACCCTACTTGGCAGCGCTTTCCAGGCCCCCACCACCCGCTGTGTAAAAAACGTCCCTCTGATGTCTGAGTTATACTTCGCCCCTCTTAGCTTGAGCCCGTGACCCCTCGTGATCGTCACCTCCGACCTGGGAATAAGCTTCCCACTGTTCACCCTATCTATACCCTTCATAATCTTGTATACCTCTATTAGATCTCCCCTCATTCTCCGTCTTTCCAAGGAGAACAACCCCAGTCTACCCAATCTCTCCTCATAGCTAAGACCCTCCATACCAGGCAACATCCTGGTAAACCTTCTCTGCACTCTCTCCAATGCCTCCACGTCCTTCTGGTAGTGCGGCGACCAGAACTGGACGCAGTACTCCAAATGTGGTCTAACCAGCATTCTATACAGCTGCATCATCAGACTCCAGCTTTTATACTCTATACCCCGTCCTATAAAGGCAAGCATACCATATGCCTTCTTCACCACCTTCTCCACCTGTGTTGCCACCTTCAAGGATTTGTGGATTTGCACACCTAGGTCCCTCTGTGTTTCTATACTCCTGATGACTCCGAACGTTGGTTCGGCTGCATTTGGAATACTGCGTCCAGTTCTGGTCACCACACTACCAGAAGGACGTGGAGGCTTTGGAGAGAGTACAGAGGAGGTTTACCAGGATGTGCTTCCTTTTTCATTTTAACAAGGCTCACAATATCTCTCATTATCCAATGTTCCTGAAACTTGCCGTACCTATCCTTCATCCTTATAGGAGCGTGCTGGTCCTAAATTCCTATGAACTTACACTTGGAAGCCTTCCACATGCCAGATGCTGATTTGCCCTCAAACATCTGCCCCCAATCTACATTCTTCAGTTCCTGCCTAATATTGTTGTAATTAGCCTTCCCCCAATTTAGCACCTAAGGACTACAGTTATCTTTATCTATCAGTATCTTAAAGCTTACTGAATTGTGGTCACTGTTCCTGAACTGCTCCCCTACTGAAACATCGACCACCTGGCCAGGCTCATTCCCCAATAATACCAGGTCCAGTACGGCCCCTTTCCTAGTTGGACTATCTACATACTGTTTCAGGAAGTCCTCCTGGATATTCCATACAAACTCTTCCCCATACACGCCCCTAGCACTAAGTGGGTCCCAGTCAATATAGAGGAAGTTAAAATCACCCACTACAACAACTCCCCCACCCCTTTTACGCCCCCCTCTATCCTACCTGAAATATCCTGGAACTTTAAGCTGCCAATCCTTTCGTTCCCTTAAACAAGTCTATGTAATGGCAACAACATCATAGTTCCAAGTACTAATCCAAGCTCTAAGTTCATCTGCCTTACCTGTTACACTTCTCGCATTGAAACAAATGCACTTCAGTCCACCAGACCGTCTTTGATCAGCAACCACACCCTGTCTGCTCTTCCTCTGAGTCTTACTGGCCCTACCCTCCAGTTCCCCTTCAGTCAATTCACCTTTGCTTTGGTTCCCATCCCCCTGCCAAACTAGTTGAAATCTTCCCGTGTGACACTAGCAAACCTCCCGGCCAGAATATTTATGCCCTTCCAGTTTAGATGCAACCCGTCCTTCTTGTACAGATCCACCTGTTCTGGAAGAGTTCCCAATAGTCCAGATATCGGAAACCATCCCTCATATACCAGCTGTTTAGCCACGTGTTGAGCTGTATTATCTTCCTATTCCTAGCCTCACTGGCATGTGGCACAGGGAGTAATCCTGAGATTACAATCCGAGAGGTCCTGCTTTTTAATTTCCTACCTAACTCTCTAAACTGCTGCTGCAAGACCTTGTCACTATTCCTATTTATGTCATTTGTACCAGTATGTACCACGACCTCTGGCTGTTCACCCTCTCCCTTCAGAATGCCTTCTGCTTGTTCAGAGGCATCCTGGACCCTGGCACCAGTGAGGCAACATACCATCCTGGAGTCTCTTTCACATCCACAGAAGCGCCTATCTGCACCCCTAACTATAGAGTCCCTATAACTATTGCTCTAGTCCTCTTTGTCCCTCCCTGCTTACAACAGAGCCAGCCGTGGTGCCACTGCTCTAGCAGCTGCTGCTGATTTACCCTGATAGGCCATCCCCCCCAACAGTATCAAAATGGTCTACATGTTAGAGAGGGGGAATGACCACAGGGGATTCCTGAACTGTTTGCCTGCCCCTTCTGGCAGTCACCCATCTATCTGCCTGCACATTGGGTGTCACTACATCACTAAAACCCCTGCCTATGATGCTTTCCGCCACCTTCATGCTCATAAATACATCCAACTACTGCTCCAACCTATCCATGCGGTGTTGTCACTTAACTTTTGTGCTGAGTACTAAGATCTTGCACGTCTTATAGTTTATTATAAAGGTAAAGGTGTAAATCCTGAATTTGTGTGATACAGCAACATATTGATAGAAAGTCACTGGTCTTTACATAAAGTGCAAAGTCAAGATCTATCCCAAAGTGTTTTTTTTATTATTCAGTTGTGGGACCTGGATTTCCCTGACTGGCCAGCATTTATTGTGCAATCCTAGCAGCCCTTGACAACTGAGTGGCTTGCTAGGCCATTTCAGAGGGCAGTTGAGAGTCAACCACATTGCTGTGGCTCTGCAGTCACATGTAGGCCAGACAAGGTAAGGCATTAATGAACCGGTGGGTTTTTCCGACAATCGACAATGGTTTCATGGTCATCATTAGATTCTTAATTCCAGATTTTATTTATTGAATTCAAATTCCACCACTTGCCATGGCGGGATTTGAACTGGGTCCCCAGTACATTAGCTGAGTTTCTGGATTAATATTCTAGCGATAATACCACCATGATGCCATTGCCTTCTCTATAGCTCACAGTTTTCAACTTAAGCCTCTAGGCATAGGCAGAAGTCTTGTTTAACAGGCAATGGTAAAAGCCAAGAAGAAGGTGATAAAAATTATGTGGGTAGTGGTAACTAAAAGAGGTTGGAAACACATACATTCACTCATACAAAACTACGTTTAAGAGTGCTGACAGGGCAGGAGGAGGCAACTACAGGTCATCTGATACTCTTCCTTAATATTTGCCATATATTGTGATATTTTAATAAAATATTTGCAGTACATGGGAGTATGTTGTGAAATTTAGCATTAATGTCACCTTCATTATGATCCTTTTCCCAGCTGGACAACCATTATTAATGTTATTTAAGGTTTTCACTGGATATTTATAATTTTCCCTGATTGCAGACTGCCTGTAAAGGTTGTTGTGTTGTCTACATATCTTTTCCTCTATGTTGTTCTCACTTTTTTGGTGTCCTAAATTGGACACTTATTTGTGGAATCTAGATTATTTTTTCAGATCCAGAAAGTTCCACTGTGAATATCATTTTTAATAATGATCTTGATTAGTATTGTCAGTCCTTCTTAAAGGTAGGTTCTTTGATTGGTGTGTTGCGGCAAGTAGCGTTCCTCAGAAATCTATCCTTGGACTTCAACTTTTCACTACATTTATTGATGATTTGGATGAATCATCAGAGAGTTGTGTTTTAAGTTTGCAAATTAAACTAAATTAGGATGGGAACTAATGAATTGTTTGGTATAATATTGCAAACAAACAGGGTAATAAGTTATTCACAACCTGGTCCCTTCACATGACTGCCAATGGCTGTAAATAAAGGACCTATGATGCTGCCCATTTGTCCATAATCAAACCATGCCCACAATGCTGAGAGTAACACGATAGCAGAATTCAAACCCTATACATGCTGATGGGATTGTATGTTATAGCATGTCGACACATAAGGCATCTCATACATGAGGAGCACATAACTGCGCAACAATAGTTTTTTGAAAGAACTTGTGCTCCATTCATTCTGGTCAATCTTCCAGTTTCTGACATGGATGGCCACTTGCAACATTCGTGGATTTCATATACCTCTATTTACTGCTCTTGTATTATACATGGTCTCCCAAGCTGTGATACCTACACAGAGGCCAATGTGTGACACTGCTGTACAGATGAATGCCTTGCACCCAGTATTCATGCCTGAGATGCACATGCTGCCTAGCATCTGTTCATAGAGTCTGATCACTGAGCCTCCCTTAAAGTCAGGCTTGGATGGACAAATAAAAGATACAGGAGCAGCTTAGTGTCTGAGTCTTTAAACACTGGATTCTTATCTGATACAGCAGAAAAGGAGGTAGCCCTCTGAAGCAACACAAATGATCCTGCTGACAATATGTCGATATGGACCTAGGCATGTCACCTTATTACTGGTAAGAATCTTGTTTTGTTCTTATTCTTTTATTACTGTTCTTTTTGATCTCTCTAGTATACGAACACTCAGTCATGTAAAAGTGGAAATAAATATATTCAAGAAATGCTCAAATGTGCTATATACAATGTGCAAAACGCAACCACTGTGAATCCATTAATGTCTAGATAAGATGATATCCTTCATTCTCGGACACTCCTACAATGTGCCCCATATGAAGTGCCTCAGAGGATGTGAAGACAGGCTACTAATTCCTCTGTCTAAACGGCAATCAGGAGCATGGTGGCCTGCCTTGTTGTGCATTGGGAACCTTCTTCAGATTGAAGCCTCTGCATCGCTGCGTTGCAGTTATTGTCACTGTGTGAAGCAGACGAGGGCTCTGGCAGAAGGGCTTGGGAGGTAGAGGACGTTGAGGGTGCTGAGGTGCTCTCAGTACTTGCATCCTCTTCAGTGATTTCTACAGCCATGGGTTGGCCTTCATGTGGGGTTGATGGAGCTGGCTGCTGGTGTACAGCAGTCGTCTATACCAGCAGCTTCTGTGTCAACAGGGTGATCGTCCTCTTAAGGATATGTATTCCATGGATATGTATGCTCATACTCTGTGCGGACTGATCCAGGGTACCGAGGGGGACTTGGATGGAGAGATGGCAGATGAAATTTAATCCGGACAAATGTGAGGTAATGCATTTTGAAAGGTCTAATACAGATAGGAAATATACAGTAAATGGCAGAACCCTTAAGAGTATTGATAGATAGAGGGATCTGGATGTACAGGTACACAGGTCACTGAAAGTGGCAATGCAGGTGGAGAAGGTAGTCAAGAAGGCACATGGCATGCTTGCCTCCATTGGCCGGGGCATTGAGTTTAAAAATTGGCAAGTCATGTTGCAGCTTTGTAGAACCTTAGTTAGGCCGCACTTGGAATATAGTGTTCAATTCTGGTCGCCACACTACCAGAAGAATTTGGAGGCTTTGGAGAGGGTACAGAAAAGATTTACCAGGATGTTGCCTAGTATGGAGGGCATTAGCTATGAGGAGAGGTTGGAGAAACTTGGTTTGTTCTCACTGGAACAACGGAGGTTGAGGGGCAACCTGATAGAAGGCTACAAGATTACGAGAGGCATGGACAGAGTGGATAGTCAGAAGCTTTTTTCCCAGGGTGGCATAGGTTTAAGGTGTAAGGGGCAAGGTTTAAAGGAGATGTACGTGGCAAGATTTTTATACAGAGGGTGGTGGGTGTCTGGAACTCGCTGCCGGGGGAGGTAGTGGAAGCAGATATGCTAGTGACATTTAAGGGGCGGCTTGACAAATACATGAATAGGATGGGAATAGAGGGATACGTCCCCGGAAGGGTAGGGGGTTTTAGTTCAATTGGGCAGCATGATCGGTGCAGGCTTGGAGCGCCGAAGGACCTGGTCCTGTGCTGTAATTTTTTTGTTCTTTGTTCTTTAACCCTTTCTTGACTGAGACGCTATTCTCACATCCACTCTGAGTGCTGCTATATGTGTCTCTCCATGAGATTGACCAATGTCTCATTGCCACAGCTCATGCAGTTGAGCTGCTGGAACAACGTGGAGCTCATAACAGCGATGGACTCCTCCATTTGCAGTTCAAGAGCTCTCATTGCCTCAGGGAGCTCTGTCAGATATCTACACATCTGTTGCTGGTGATCTAAATACTGTGCCCCAAAACGTGACTCCTGAGGCTCCACATTCCTGCCCACTGAAGCTTCATTGTGATTTTACTCCCTCCTCTGAAGGGGACTGTGCACAGGTGTCTCTGACATCTCCTTCTGCACTCTAGTGCAATGACTTTCACCCTGTGCCACTGACGCTACACATACTCTACATCCCTCCAAAGTGTTTGTATCTGAGCTGGTGGAAATAATTAATTAATATTACTGTAAACAGTAGAGGACCCATCACTGAGCCCTGTGGAATGCCACTGGAAAATGTTTTCTATTTGCTGAAACATCCATCGATCATTATCCTTTGTTTCCTGTCACTGAAACAATTTAAGATTCAACCTGCCCAATTTCTTGGGCTTTTACGTTACTGACCACTTTGCCATGGCAAAAACCTTACTAAAACCATGTAGACCACATCCATTGCACTGCCCTCAATAATACTCCTTGTTACTTCTTCAAAAAATTCAATCAAGTTAGTAAGGCACGACTTTCCCTTAACAAAACCATGCTGACCAACCCTGATTGATCCTTGCCTTTCCAATTGACAGCTTATCTTGGTTCTCAGAATTGATTTTAATAATTTGCTTATCATCAAAGTCAGACTGAGCAGTCTATAATTATTTGACCTTGCACCCTTTATAAATAATAGTACAATATCAGCAGATCAGCAGATGGGCGGCACGGTAGCACAGTGGTTAGCACTGCTGCTTCACAGCTCCAGGGACCTGGGTTCGATTCCCGGCTTGGGTCACTGTCTGTGTGGAGTTTGCACATTCTCCTCGTGTCTGCGTGGGTTTCCTCCGGGTGCTCCGGTTTCCTCCCACAGTCCAAAGGTGTGCGAGTTAGGTTGATTGGCCATGTTAAAATTGCCCCTTAGTGTCCTGGGATGTGTAGATTAGAGGGATTAGCGGGTAAAATATGTAGGGATATGGGGGTAGGGCCTGGGTGGGATTGTGGTCGGTGCAGACTCGATGGGCCAAATGGCCTCTTTCTGTACTGCAGGGTTTCTTTCTTTCTTTCTATCTCCAATCCTCTGGTACCTTGTCTGTATCAATTAATTGAAACATGATCCTCAGGTTATCTGTTATTTCCTCCCAGGCTTCCTTTAATAGCCAGGAATATAATCCATCTGGCCCCGATGATTTATCCACCTCCAAAGATGACAGTCCCTCCACTAGTTCTCCTCTCATTATGCGTATTTTATCTAACATTTCACACTCCTCATCAACTAGAATATCTGCATAATATCTCTCCTTTGTGAAGACAAAGACAAAGTACTCGTTAAGAACCTTGCCTACATCTTCTGCTTCAATGCATAAGTCACCTTGTACATCTCTGATAGACCCTACCCTTTCCTTAGTTATCCTCTTGGTGAAATATCTTTGGGTTTTCCTTGATTTTACCTGCCAATATTTTTAAATATTCTCTCTTTGCTTCCCTAATTTCATTTTTTTACTTCACCACTTGCCTCCCTCTGGTCTGTCACTGATTTTCCTTCAAGTAGCTGTAACCAATACACTTTCGCCAGATCACTCTCAGCTTAGTAGAATAGATCTTCCTCCAATTTAGAACTTTTATTCCTGTTCTGTCTTCATCTTCTTCCATAATTATGCTAAATCTAATATTATGGTCACCATCTCCAAAATGGTCACCCATTGTAACTTCATCCATTTTCCCAGCTTAATTTCCGAGGACTAGATCGAGAAGTGCACTCCTTGCAATCCCTAACTGGGTTTATTAGGTGTTGGCTAAGAATTTTGTGCCTTCTGTGCCCTTCACATTGTTCACATCCCAGTTGGTATTTAGTTGAAGTCCCCAAAAATTACTACCTTATTATTTTTGCACTCAGGAATTTGCCTACATATTTGCTCTCCTATCTCCCTCTCACTATTTGGGAGTCTATGATACACTCCTAGTCCTGTCACTGCCTATTTTCATTGCTGTGCTCAACCTATATGGCCTCATTTAATGATTCATTTTGTATATCATCCCTCCACAGCTGTCATTGATGAGTTAACCAATAATACTACACCCCTACCTATATCTTTTTGGAACATTCTGTATCCAGGGCTGATGGCACTGTATACAGCAAAGGCTATGGGTCCTGGCAACATTCCTGCAATAGTACTTAAGAATTGTCCTCCAGAACAAGCCATGCTCCTGGTCAAGCTGTTTCAGTACAGCTACAACATCGTCATCTCCTGGCAATGTGGAACTCTGCCCAGGTATGTCCTGTACACATAAAAGGACAAATCTAACCCAGACAATTATCATCCTAGTAGTCTACTCTGGATAATCAGCAAAGTGATGGAAGGTGTTGTTGACTGTGCTATCAAGTGGCATTTACAAAGCAATAACATTCTTACTGACACTCAGTTTGGGTACCACTTGACTTCTGACCTCATTACAGCATTAGTCTAAACATCGACAACAGAGGTGAAGTGAGAATGACTGCCCTTGACATCATGGCAGCATTTGACCTAGTGTGACATCAAGGCACCCTAGAAAAAATGGAGTCAATGGAAATCAGGGTGAACTCTCACCACTTGTTGGAGTCATACGAAGCACAAAGAAAGATGGTTGTGGTTGTTGGAGGTCAATCAACTCAGCCCTGGGATGTCGATGCAGGAGTTCCTCAGGGGAGTGTCTTAGGCACAACCATCTTCAGCTGCTTCATCAATCACCTTCCTTCCATCAGAAAGTCAGAAGTAGGATGTTTCCTGCTAATTGCAAAATGTCCAGCACCACTCATAATTCCTCAAATACTGAAGCAGTTTATGTCCAAATGCAGCAAGGCCTGGACAACACTCAGGCTTGGGCGAACAAATGGCAAATAAAGTTTGTGCCATGTAAGTGCCAGACGATGACTGTCTCCAAGAAGAAACAATCCAACCGTTTCCCCATGACATCCAATGATATTAGCATCAATGAATCCTCAACTATCAACATCCTGAAAGGTTACCATTGACCAGAAATTGAATTGGACCAGCCATATAAATACTGTAGCCACAAGAGCAAGTCAGAAACTGGGAATCCTGTGGAGAGTAACTCACCTCTTGACTCCACAAAGCTTATCCACTATCTGCAATGTGTAAGTCAGGAGTGTGATGGAATACTCTCCACTTGCTTGGATGAATGTGGTTTCAGCAACATTCAAGAAACTGGAAACTATCAATAACAAAGCAGCCCACTTGACTGCCACCCCATCCACCCCCTTAAACATTCATTCCCTTCACTACCGATGCACATCGGCAACAATGTATACTATCGACACAATGCATTGCAGCAACTCACCAAGGTTCCTTTGACAGCACCTTCCAATTCCACAACCTCTATCACATAGAAGGATGTGGGCAGGAAATACATGAGAACACGACCACCTTTACGTTCCCCATCAAGCCACACACCATCCTCACTTGAAATTATATCGCCATTCCTTCTATGTTGCTGGTTCAAAATCCAGGAACTATATCCCTGTTGGCACTGTTGTGCTCCTACAACACATGAACTTCATGTGATATATATACGTATATATTGTATGTTGGGGTTTGGGTTGCAGATTGCCCTTCTAAGAGTGTGGGTCAATTGGCTCCTTCCAATGTGGGACCCTGTTGGGCAGTGTGAGACTTGACTGTGAATGAGTGCACACCTTAAGTAAAGAGCTCCCAGCGTTCAAATTATTAAGCCTACCTCATAATTCTTTATGTACCCTTCGTCCACAGAGGCATACATAATACCAAGGCTGCTTCACGGCCTACTCATTCTGCTATGTTCTGGCGAAGGGGGAGGAGATTGTGCAATCGCTCCAGGATTTCATAAGACGGTGCTGGAAAGAATCACAGCATGGTGACCCGTGAAGAATGGGTAGGAAAGTTCTGACTGACATTACTTCATTTTGAACAGTCCGTTCAGGGGAGGTGAGACTTATCTGGGAGCCAGCCAAAAGAATCACGGGAAGCAAGCACCGAGTGCCTTGGGCTGCTGGTGGCTATTGGTGATGGTGGGATGAAGCTTGGGGCCTAGACTCGTGTGGAAGCAGGCGCTAAGGGGACCCAGGCTGCAGTCAATGGCGGGGAGGGAGTGTTAACCTCAGTCAGCAAGAGTGCGGCCATCGTGGGAAGTGGACGCCGAGGGGACTTATTCTGTGGGCGGCTGCCAGTGACGGCGGGAAGAGGCTTCGGGCCTATACTCATTTGGTGGGAAAAATTCAGAAAAACAAAATGGCGGCCAAATTCAGGGCTATAGGACTCTTTGATGAAGAGGCAGAGAGCTGAATACCTGATACAGAGAGCTTCAGTGTTTATCTGGTGGCAAATAATGTGGATGAGTACCTGGTAGTACTAATTTTCTTGAGTACATAGGGAGCAAGACCTTTACTGTTTTGAGGAGTTTTGTACAACTGGACAAACTAGCTGATAAGACTTACCAGGAATTGTGCAATGTATTAAAAGCTCACTTTGCACCAAAGTCATTAATGATTGTGAGCATTTTCGATTCTACAAATGAAACCAATTCGAAGGGAAGTCCATTGCGCTATTTGTGATATCTCTGAAGAGACTGGCAGAACATTGCGAGTTTGGAAATGTACTCCAGGATGCTTTTTGGGACCGGCTGGTTTGTGGCCTCCAGCATGAAGCCATTCAGCGGAAGTTGTTGGCTGAAATGAATTTAGTTAATGTCTGCGTTAGAGATCACAACTTCCATGGAATTAGCCACCAGAGAAGCAGCACAGTTGGATGTTGGTGCCTGGGTACACAAGGTAGCGGAAATTCTGCAGGTTTCAGTGCCGCAAGTGGAATGTTGCCAATCTGGCAGGACAGACAACAAGGAATCAAATTGCTAGAAACGAGAGCTCCAAAGTTGCAAGTGCAAGCGAGTTGGTCACATTGCCTGGAATTGCCGGGTGCAACTAAGTCGAGAGAGAGGATAAAAAAAGGTCTATGTTGCCAGCAATGGAGAGGGTAGGGAGTCTGCCGGGTCTGCAGAGGAAACAGAGAATCCAGAGAAACAAGAACTCAGGCCGATTGATTCTGGGTTCTCCCTGAACTGGAAGGGAAAACTGTGAAATTGGAAGTTGATATGAGGCAGCTGTGTCCCTGATACCCAAATTAGTATACAGGGAAAAATTAGAAGCCCTGCCATTAAAGCCTGCCAAGATCACATTGCAAATATATACAGAGCAATGGTACCCCTCAACGGTATGAAGTGCTTCGAAAGGTTAGTCATGGCATGGATCTACTACACCTATGGCCGCAACAGGTCCACAGCAGACGCCATCTCCCTGGCCCTACACTCAACTCTGGAACACCTGGATAACAAGGACACTTATATCAGACTCCTATTTATTGATTACAGCTCAGCCTTCAACATAATTATTTCCACAAAACTCATCTACAAACTCCATGGCCTAGGGCTCGGCTCCTCCCTCTGCGACTGGATCCTTGACTTCCTATCCCTTGGACTGCAATCAGTAAGGATAGGCAATGACACCTCCTCCAGGATTATCCTCAACAGTGGTGTCCCGCAAGGCTGTGTCCTCAGACCCTTACTATACTCCTTATACACCTATGACTGTGTGACCAAAGTCTGCTCCAAGTACACTTTCAAGTTTGCTGATGACACTACCATAGTGGGTTGTGTCTCAAACAATGACAAGACGGGTACAGGAAAGAGATAAAGAATCTGGTGAAATGGTCTGACGACACTAATCTTTCCTTTAGTGTCAGTAAGCAAAGGAGATAGCCATCGACTTCAGGAAGCGTAGTGGAGGACATGCCCCTGTCTATATCAACAGTGATCAAGTGGGAATTGTTGAGAGCTTCAAGTTTTTAAGTGTCCAACAACCTGTCCTGGTCTCTCCACACTGACGCTATAGTTAAGAAAGTCCACCAATGCCTCTACTTTCTCAGGAGGCTAAGGAAATTTGGCATGTCCACCACGGCTCTCACCAATTTTTACAGATACACCACAGATGTATCACAGCTTGGAATGGCTCCTGCTCTGACCAAGACCACAAGAAACTACAAAGGGTTATGATTATAGCCCAGTCCATCACGCAAAACAATCTCCCATCCATTGACTCGTCTACACTTTCCGCTGCCTCAGAAAAGCAGCCAACATAATCAAGGACCCCATGCACCCCCAACATACTCTCTACCACCTTCGTCCATCAAGAAAAAAATATAAAAGTCTGAGATCACTTACCAAGTGATGCAAGAACAGCTTCTTCCCTGCTGCCATCAGACTTTTGAATGGGCCTACCATATATTAAGCTGATCTTTTCCTACACCCTAGCTATGATTGTAACATGATATTCTGCACCCTCTCCTTTGCTTCTCCCCTATGTACTCTATGAAAGATATGTTCTGTCTGTATAGTGCGCAAGAAACAATACTTTTCACTGTATCCCATACATGAGACAATAATAAATCAAATCAAATTATGTACTGGTGAAAGTACAGCTGAGGGACCAATGTGCAGAATTATGACTATATGTGGTGAAATGCGACTACCCTGCATTATTCAGACGCTCTTGGTTACAGAAGCTGAAATCGAACTGGGGCATGGTAAATAGGCTGGTGGACCTGAACACGAGGTTACAAGATAATGTTGGAAAAATATAAAAATGTCTTTCAAGGAATGCTTGGAGAGATGAAGGGTGTCAAGGTTAAATTATGGCTGAAGCTGGATTCTTGTCTAAGGCGTTTAAAGGCACATCCAGTACTGTATGCCACTAGACCTAAGGTGGAGGCTGAATTGGAATGGCTGGTGGTTCTGGGGTCATTGAAACCAGTGACCACCAGTGAGCGGGCCACCCAATTGTTCCAGTCGTAAAATCAGACCGATCGGTGAGAATCTGTGGGTATTTTAAAATGACAGTAAACCCAGCCCTGTGTGCAGATCAATACCCACTTTCTCTCTTAAAGGACCTATTCAGTAGCCTGGCAGGGGGAAAGAAATTCTCCAAAATGGATCTATTGCAGGCCTATTTGCAGAAGGGGGTAGTGAAGGATTCACAACCGCCATTAACAATAGTCACACACAGGAGCCTGTTCTGCTGTAAGCAGCTTCCCTTTGGCATTACATCAGACTCTGATGCAGAGGGCCATGGACCAAATCTTGAGTGGATTTACAGGAGTCCAATGTTACCCGGACAATATTTTGGTCATGGGTTTGATAGTGGAGGAGCGTTTGAAAACCCTGGAGAATACCTTAAAGAGGTTGCAGGAGCATTACCTACAAGTCAAGAGAGAGAAATGTGAGTTCTTCAAGGACTCCATTGAATACCTGGTTCATGTAATTGATGGTGATAGATTACACAAGGCGTGTACTCTGATGGAGGCCACCATGAAGGCCCAAAGACCAGGCAATGTGTCTCAATTGAGGTATTATTTGAGACTTATTAATTACTACAGCAAGTTTGTTCCAGATCTGGTGACGGTGTTGAAACCAATGCACCAGTTGCTGGAGAAAGGACAGTCGTGGAAGTGGACAAAAGAATGTGAGGAGGCCTATCTGGCGGTAAAGTAAGCTTTGAAGAGATCCGAAGTGCTAATCCACTTCAACCCAAAGTTACTACTGCAGCTTGCATGCATCACCTCGCCCAATGGAGTTGGGGCTGTCCTGTCTCATATAATGCAAAATGGGGAAAAAAGACCCATAGCATTCTCTTTTAGATCATTGACAAAGGCTGACGAAATGTATGCTCAGGTGGAAGAAGAAGGCTTGGCCATTGTCTTTGGTGTCAAGAAGTTGTATCACTTCCTATATGAAAAGCATTTTGTGCTTCTGACAGACAAATGGGCTTTTGCCATCCATCTTAGGACCGTACACTGGGATACCATCCATGACGGCAGCTCAATTGCAAAAGTGGGCACTGGTGTTGTCAGCTTACTCATAAAAGATCCGGTACCATCTGTCAGAGAAATATGGCAATGCAGATGCTCTGTTAATGCTGCCTTTGCCTGGAGATAAAGATTCTCCCAGCTCGAATCTGAAGATAATGTACTTTACACAAGAAGATAGTGTTCTGGTAACTGCTACCCAGGTGTGGAATGCTACCCGGAACAATCTGATTATGAGCCAGGTAGTGGACCTTGTCCTGAGAGGAAGATCAAGTAGTAGAAACCGCCCAGAGTTTTAGCTGAATATGTGCTGAAGATGGGAGTTGTCCGTTTTGGATGGATGTTTAATATGGAGTATTGGAGTCATCATTCCCCCAGCATTAAGAGGAAACATGCTGGAACACGTGCACCCGGGGGTGGTGCGAATGAAAGAATTAGCAATGAGCTATTTTTGGTGGCCAAATGTTGATGCACAAATTGAAGAAAAGACGGGATTGTATGAGTCTGGCACTTTGGTATGGAAGGCGCCACCTTCGTCGCTTCTTTGTCCGTGGGAATGGCCCCAATCACTGTGGCAGTGATGATGTGGAGTTGCTGCGTTGCACTGGGGTAGGCACAGTAAGTAGTCTCACAACACCAGGTTAAAGTCCAACAGGTTTATTTGGTAGCATGAGCACTCACCTGATGAAGGAGCAGTTCTCCGAAAACTCGTGCTGTTGGACTTTAACCTGGTGTTGTGAGACTACTTACTGTGGCAGTGAATCCACATTAAATTTGCTAGGCCAATAGAAGGCCTGATGCTTTTAGTGGTAGTGGATGCCCACTCCAAGCGGCCGGAGGTCATGGCTATGAAGTCCATAATTTACACTATATTGCATTTAAACATAATAAGAACATAAGAACTAGGAGCAGGACTAGGCCATCTGGCCCCTCGAGCCTGCTCCGCCATTCAATAAGATCATGGCTGATCTCTTTGTGGACTCAGCTCCACTTACCCGCCCGCTCACCATAACCCTTAATTCCTTTACTGTTCAAAAATTTATCTATCCTTGCCTTAAAAACATTCAATGAGGTAGCCTCAACTGCTTCACTGGGCAGGGAATTCCACAGATTCACAACCCTTTGTGTGAAGAAGTTCCTCCTCAACTCAGTCCTAAATCTGCTTCTCCTTATTTTGAGGCTATGCTCTCTAGTTCTAGTTTCACCTGCCAGTGGAAACAACTTCCCTGCTTCTATCTTATCTATTCCCTTCATAATCTTATATGTTTCTATAAGATCACCCCTCATTCTTCTGAATTCCAATGAGTATAGCCCCAGTCTACTCAGTCTCTCCTCATAAGCCAACCCTCTCAACTCCGGAATCAACCTAGTGAAGCTCCTCTGCACCCCCTCCAGTGCCAGTATATCCTTTCTCAAGTAAGGAGACCAAAACTGTACATAGTACTCCAGGTGTGGCCTCACCAGCACCTTATACAGCTGCAACATAATCTCGCTGTTTTTAAACTCCATCGCTCTAGCAATGAAGGACAACAATGAAGGGGGCGGCACGGTAGCACAGTGGTTGGCACTGCTGCTTCACAGCTCCAGGGACCTGGGTTCGATTCCCGGCTTGGGTCACTGTCTGTGTGGAGTTTGCACATTCTCCTCGTGTCTGCATGGGTTTCCTCTGGGTGTTCCAGTTTCCTCCCACAGTCCAAAGATGTGCAGGTTAGGTTGATTGGCCATGCTAAAATTGCCCTTAGTGTCCTGAGATGCGTAGGTTAGAGGGATTAGTGGGTAAATATGTAGGGATATGGGGGTAGAGCCTGGGTGGGATTGTGGTCGGTGCAGACTTGATGGGCCAAATGGCCTCTTTCTGTGCTGTAGGGTTTCTAACATTCTAAGATTCTAAAATGCCATTTGCCTTCTTAATTACCTGCTGCACCTGCAAACCAACTCCTTGAGATTCCTGCACAAGGACAGCCAGGTCCCTCTGCACAGCAGCATGCTGCAATTTTTTACCATTTAAATAATAGTTCATTTTGCTGTTATTCCTACCAAAATGGATGACCTCACATTTACCAACATTGTACTCCATCTGCCAGACCCTCGCCCACTCACTTAGATACTTTAGATACATCACATTCTTTACAAAAGTTTCAATCCTTAAATTTTAATGAAATTTGAACTGAACTTTGTTGTTAATTGTCTTTGCGATCACTATGGCAAAGTTTCAACAAAATATTTTACATCATTGTTTTTATTCTGTTTCTCTCCTCTAATTTCTATTCTTTTTCTTTCTCAATTCACTCAAATACTCAAATTCGTGGACTTTCATACAATGGTGTGACTAGGTGGAAGGATGAATCATAGTTATGGCTTCTGTCCTAAGCATTGTTGCCAGTCCAACATGCAACTGAAAGCCAACTGAAATTCCCTGTGACCTAAAATTAGAAAATATTTTTCAACTTATTTTTCAGTTTAACACTAAAATGCCACACATTATTGCTTTCAGTTTAAAAAATTGCATGAATCTAGACTATCCTTAGACAAATTTATTGGCATTTCAAGTGGTTCTGCAACTTATAAATGAATCACAGTCTGAAACAAGAGATGTGGGTTTGTTGTCCCCTTTATTAGCATGTCATTAATAATAAATCCATTGCAAACTCTACACTTCGTTCTCTAAATGAGAAAGCATTCAATAAATTGCTATGGTCATACTTCTGAGAAATAGAAATAGAAAAATCATTGGGAACAAGTAACTACACACACAAAGTTAAACTGCAAATAAATCTGACTATCAATCTGTATGTTAAAGAGGTGTAGTTAATCTTGTGTCTTGTGTTATCATGCATTTGGGGTGCTTTGCAATATATCCAAGCATCATTTGTCTTTCTTTCCGTACAATTTGGTTTACTATTTTAGTTTGTACATTCTGATGAACATCCCTATTCATATATTCTCTGTACAAGATCTCTTCAGGGAAACTAAAGATGTTATTTGCATACTGAATGGTTTAGGCACCTGCCAACTGAGTACATGTTTGTATGGCTAACACTCTTCTTAATCTTTACAAACCAGATGTTGGACCCATTTAATCATTTAAAGTGCACTTGCAATAAACCAAGAATTCTACCCATGAAAGTCAAACTTAAATGGTCAAAAGAGCAAAATTCTTATTTTTAAAAATCTTAAAATGGTTTAAGTCAAACTTATATAATGTTCTTCTTATCCATATTCATTTCTTATTTATTTGTGTATATACTGCACAACAATCAAATCAAACAATTCCCCAAAATTTTGCACATTCCTCTAACGTAAACACTTTATACTTGAACGATGGTATATTTTTGAAGAGTAATCTCATTGAGAAAATGTTTAAGGTATTTTTCGCAATATACTTAATGATTCTCTAGATTTTTCTCTGCTCATCTTTTTCATTGAATTGTGTTCATATTTACCATCAAAGACCACTATCACGCCCATTATAGTATCATACATCATTTTAGGCCTGTATATTCATTCATGGGTCTATTTTAACCTTAGTATTTAAAGAAGAATCTTCTCATTCAAATAAATGCATTAAACTCTCTCAATAAAGGCATAATTAAGTGCTAGAATTTAATGTTGAATAGGTGGGTGCAAGCCCAAACCAAACTCACACAAAATAGCATGGCAAGATGTCAGGCATGTGTCCTGATATCTTTGCGCTTGCACACATTATGATCAGTGGGTGTGCAAGGGAGTTGGAAGTGCACCCAACAATTAAGCAGGCAATTAAGGAGGCAGACTGGATTTGGCTGCAAGTCCGACATCTTGATGTCCTGAAATGGAAGCAGACTGCATTTGACTGGATGTCCGATATCTCAGTGTTGATTCAGAGTTAGCAGTTATGGGGAGCATGGAGAGTGGATTTTGGGCATTGAGGTGGCAGGACACCAATTTTGATTGTGAAAAGGCAATTAACTCTAATCTTAAGGCAGTTTCTAATTTTATTAATGGCACCTGGGGGCCGTGCGACTTCAGAACCCGCCTAGGGAAATGAAGTTGCAAGGAAGTGTGGATATGTGATGTCTTTCTCATGATGCCATCAGGAAGGAAGGGTGGTGCACAATGGTAATGCCAGATATTGGGAGGAAAGGGGGAGAAGGTGCCAGGACTGTAAGGCCATGAGTCCAAGGTCACCTAATGATATTGGCACTTGATCTGAGGAAAGGACTCTGGGACAGGTTTATGGTGATGGATGGGGGAACAAGGTGGTGGTGCTGGTGATAGAGGGCCTCAGATTCAGAGGGAGGACACCGGCCACATGCCTCATCTGCCCAGGCCCTCTGGCCCCGCTTAGGAGGAGGGGAAACTGAGTGGAACAGATGTCAGGCTACTGACAGGAGTACTTCATCAATCTCACAACCAGCAACAGGGCCAGGTCTCAGGGTTGACATGCCAGAGAAGGACACAGAGAGCCATGTCAACAGACACATGCACACAGAAGAGGACAGAATTTACCATCTAAAGCTAAACTTTCTCCACATATTCAAGGGTAATGTCAGCAAAGACTGCACATTTTCAGGGAGACCTTCACTGATCTCTGCACCATGCTACAGGATGGGCTGAGAGCCATTGGGTTTGGTGGAAACTCAATGCCAGTGGCGTTGAAGATCATTATGGCTCTCAACTTCTAGGCTTAAAGCTCTTTCCAGGGATTTGTTGGGCACACGTGTGGGATCTCCTAGTTTGTAGCCATGTAGTATATCAAAGACATGCCTGGTGCTAAGTTCGAGAGGAACAGTGACTAAATGCTACTGGACTGACTGGACAGTCAGGAGAGAGGTCCACTGGCTATGGGGCCTTTGCTGGGTTTCCCAAAGTGCAAGATGTCATAGACTGCCAGTAAGTGGCCATCATGGCCCCCACGGACCAACAGCGGTTTCTTTGATCGGAAGGACTTCCATTCCATCAATGTCCAATTGGTCTGCAACCACCAAAAGTGGATCCTCCAGGTACGCCTCTGGTTGCAAGGAAGCAGCCATGCTTTCTACATATGTCAACTGTCTCAGGTGCCACAGCTTTTGCCCCATGTGCCTTCAGGGATGGATACTTGAAGACAAGGGCTTTCCACTAATGACGTGGTTAGTCTTGCTTAGAAATTAAAAAGCCATACACAAATCCAGAGAAAAGGTACAACACCTGCAACAGGTCAATCCAAGTGACCATATAACAGGTCACTGGACTTCTGAAGATGCGATTCAGGCGCCTAGATCAACTCATGGAGTTCTTCAGATTCATGGAGATTTGCTGTGCATTCCCAACCCAGCACTGCAGAGAAGGGAAGCTTTGATCCATGAAGATATCACTGATTGTGATGCCTTTCTCCAACAATAAGGATGCAGAGGAACCAGCTGACAGGCATTGTAAGGTGAGGGGCTCCTTGGACCACATACGAAGCACAATGAGAAGCCCTAATAAATATCCATTTCCTGTGACCCTTTTCCCCTTTCAGAAAGATTTCTTACCTTTAATAAGAGCTGCTGTCACCACTTCACTTTGCACTCCATTGCCCAGTGCCCAGGTGCACAGTGCCCAGTGGCAAGACAGAGGAGCTGAATAGATTTGACTTTGTCCACCACTTTAAGCCAATTGAGAGATCGATTAATGCAGATGAAATCTCAGAAGGCAGCAAAATTTAGTATGAAAAGCAGCACCAGTGAGTGAATTATTTACTGAGGTATATAATAAGAATGAGACTTACGAAATATGTGTTAAGGCCGAATTTTTGAGATTACTTTTCCAGGCACATAGTTAAGGGTTGACTGTTACATGAATAACATTTTAGGGTTTTACATGCATGCTTGATTTGGGGCCACACAGCTTCCTGTGCCTGAATTGGTATTCTTGTCCAATGGTTGACCAGCTGCCCTGACATGGAGTGGGTGTTCCCTGGTGGGGTCCGGTCAATCGTCGACCAGTTTGCATGTTTTGTTCCAAGTCCAGGTGTCACGGGGTGAAATTGGCTGCTAGTTCAGTTGTAGATGATCCTCCTTGAGGAGCGCTGTGATTTGAGTTATTGTGATAATAATGTTAACAGAACATCAGTTCAAGAAGCTCCTTGAAGGCCCTGGTATTCTGAGGAACTCTTGCCCAGATGCAGGACCCTTCTTTATTGCTGCAGCCTCTTGAGGTGCTGGTGTCACTCACAAAAGGGCTGAGAAGCCATTGTCCACACCATGGATTCCCTGAGAGGAGCCCCCAGAAGCAGAAGTCAGTCACTGCTTCTTCCTTGAAAGGTATACTTGTACCTTTTGGCTCACCTAAAAAGGAAGAGGACCTAGTGGAACATCGAGGTGCATTGACTCCCCATGTCTTGCCACGACTGCAAAGCGACACAGCCAAGGAGATCACATGCAGCTCTGTGCACATCTCCGGCATCCACTGACTGGCCTGCTGGATCTGGCTCTCCATGAGGGTCACAAATCTCTCAGTGGATGAAAACAATCAGAACACACCCATCAGGGGCATGGTAGCACTCATGGCCTGGGTGGACTCCTTCATCATCTGTACATGATCACTGGGATCTCTGCCACATGTTCTATCACCTCATGCTGTAGCTGCAGCAGTTGTCATGTTGCAGCTAAGTCCAAAGGCATATGTTATCAGCCTGGAACTCAGCAAGGGGCCTGACCTCCCACAGTTCTCCAACAGTCAGTGACCTTGACCAGGACAGCCTCCATCACACCTGTCATGTGCTTATCGATTGTGACCCTGAATCTAATCGTGAACCTATCCCACCAACATGAATGTATCTGCTTTGATGGATAATGCAGGGAATGATGTGACAGTGCATTCTCTGAGGTTCTCTCCTCCTCCTCAGAGGTGGCTGGCTGGCCTCCAGCCTCTCAAGCTCTTTGTGCCTCAGCTGAAGCCTGACTTGCATGGGAGAACATAAAAATGTAAGGCTTATGGCTTTCCCATTTTCTCATCGCAACCATGCTAATCTGTCCAGCATTCGTCATATGAACCCGATGCCGTATATGTGCCAGATGCACCATTGTACACCCTCACACTTGTTTGCCCTCTCTTGGATTGAAAGTCCTGCCTTACCATCAACAAATGCACGGCCACCTTGGTGCCTTGCCAACTCCAAGACCTCCTCCTCCTCTTTGGGTCAGGATATGGAGATACAGTACCCCTCTGTCAGTCTTGTACTCTCTTTGTTGTTGTATGCCATCTTCTCCTGCAGGCACAAAGAGGAAGACTGTTAGTTTCCCCATGGCGACAAGCACAAAACCTATGCCGGTGGCAGTCAAATGATGGGACATGCAAATGTCACCTGCATATGGTGACTCTGGAGGAACCTTGAGGGAGTGGCAGCAAAGACGATGAGCACTTCTGACTAAAATGCAGCCATGAGACTAACGGGATATGCTGTGCATAACCCCTATGCTTTCAACTGAGTGGTCACTCCCTCTACATCAAAAGTGCCTTCTCGTGGTATCACATACAAGTCCAAAGGGAAAAGAAGAATGGAGTACTCAACATGGCAGACTGAATGAAGTCACTGATGCCATTGTGACACTGGATACAGGTTCAGGGGGTGTGAAGTAATTGCTTGGCTATTGACTCCTCTACAATCTCTGTCCAGAATTTCTTGGGCAGATAGGGCCTCTCCTCTTGTTCCGGGGAAAAAGGACCACCCAACATGTCCTTGCAGCCAAGAAGCAAAACTGCAGAGAGGTAGCACTGAATCGTGGGGCCAACCAGGGTCTTCCTTCTGCCATTGTTGCTGTCACCTGTTGGTGGGCATCTTGTTTGCTTTGAGGCTTCAGTCAAGGGAGCAGCAGCAACAAAAGCAGCAACAGTGGGATGGCTCAAGGAGTAGGAACAGAAAAGAGTCCTTTGTTCAGGCACAAACAAATGCAGGGCAGGCAACCATATTAGTTTGACACCAACTCCTGCAATGGTGTTTTTAAATTCTTTCATGGGATTTGCATGTCCCTAGCAAGGCTGGCATTAGTTGCTCTAATTGCCCTTGAATTGAGTGGCTTGCTAGGCTATTTCAGAGAGCAGTTAAGAGTCAACCATATTGCTGTGGGTCTGGAGTCACATGTAGGCCAGACCAGGTAAGGGTAGCAGATATCCTTCCCTAAAGGATATTAATGAACCAGATGCGATTTTACAACAATTGATGATAGTTTCAATAACCACCATTACTGAATCTAGCTTTCAATTAAATTCCACTAGCTGCCATGGTAAGATTTGAACCTGTGCCTCCAGAGCAATTAGCCTTGGTCTCTATTCCACTATCTATCAGTCACCACCAAGATAGCTGACATTGACCTCATTGCCTGTGTTGCCACCTTGGGCCTTGAATTGGACAGTCCCCCCACATCATGCTTCTTAATTTGATAACCTGCATTCCTTGGAAGAATTTCATCCATTGGCTGCTTAACGACCAAATGAAATGACACCCAGGTCTGGTGCTACCGCCATAACCTTTGTATTTAGGACAAAATTCAGCCTATTGTTTTATTTACATAGAATTGCATTTTTTAAACTGTGGAAGATGTCTATTTTTAATTCAGGAATACATCAAACTGTGCGATCTGTTCGGTATAAATAAAATTATTTTTAAAAAATTAAGAATAAAAGTTTATTTAAGACTTGTTTAATTTTTCAGTACTGCACTAATAAAATTAACGTTTTCTGGCTGAAGTATCAGTTTCATTACACAACATGTCACAAAAAAAATAGATTGCATATTTATTCAACAGGTTCTATGAGTGTTTAATCTTGCAGTGAGATTGCAATATTGAACTAATAATTGATCATCAGTTCCATTATGAAATCTCTGTTGTAAGTACAAATGGTTGACTCATAATGATAAATTTTGAGCACAGTAAGGTGAGTTCATCATCTTTTAAACAAAGAAAACCTGAACAGTCATAAATGTTTCAGAAACTGTAAAAGGAACAGGAAGGCTCTTTCTTTAACAAATCAAATACATTGTTCAACAAATTCAACAGATTTTTTCTCACTGTCAATGGATATCTTTTTTCATTCAAATACAATACTGAAAAATTAAACAAGTCTTAAATAAACTTTTATTCTTAATTTTTTGTTATGATGTCTTCACATCTTTCCACCAACTGTTCTGCTTTTCATTTCGGTAAAGTATAAAAATGTGCTGTAATTTTTCAAGTCAAATAGATTCATAGAATGTCACAGCTGCAATTTTACAGAAAATCACTTTAAATTTTGTTATCAGAATGCATTTTTCAATCAAAATGATCTGAATTGTCATTTTGTTAGAAAAACCTTGATACATTTTGATAGAAAATCAAAAGTGCTGAACAGCCACTCATGATGTTTCACACTCCATGACTAGATCTATATGCATAAAAATGAATAAGCCCGAGAAACAAAGTACTGCAATCTTGGATAGAAAACTTTAGTTATATGTGCCGAGCTTAGAATAGTGAGGATGATGAAGGGAAATTTTAAATGCCTCTATTTTTGAATTTCTGTACAACTAAAGTGCCTGTCAGATATTTATACAATTTAAACAAGCCACACATGTTCTGTTCCAAATACTATGCTTTTCTTGTTTTTACATTGTCATCTTGCAAGGATTACAGAAAAAGTTACAAAAAAGATCAAAGGCAACTTTGCAAATTGTGTTTATCATATTTAATGATCTCCTAAATGCCATTAAAGTCTCATAATGTTCAGCTTCCACATATTAAGAAATAGTATGGCTGCTATTTATTTTAGGGAAATTTCAGGACATTAAGAAAAGCTGTTAGTGGTGCACAGAAGCTGTGTTTTGGCTGTAATGCCCTCTGGCTCTGCTGCCAGTCTGATCTCTCAGATCAGAGCCATAAGCCAGACTGATCTCGAATACCAATCACCTAGCCCACAACTAGTCCTTTGAGTTCTCTTTAGCATCTACTCCTTCTGCCAGTGTCCTCTTCAGCTGCTTGCTTTCCGTCTGAAGTTGACAACAAAGACATCCTTAGGGTCTTCATTGATGTAAGCCCTGCTCTTGATGTTGTTACATGTTTTTCTGTACCTTAAAGTTACACTACTTTTGTATTCAACTAGCACAATATTTGCATACCACAAGTCAAAGGGAAAAGTAAAGCTTTTCATGTTAGGTTACATATTACAAGCTTGTTTATGCAATCATGCTTTTTAAAAAATTATAACTCTCACCTACATTCCATCTGCAGGAGGAGTGAATCTCAAAACAACCTTACAATTTTGTGTTCCAGGTTGTCTTTTCATTTTAATCTAAATTAGCTTGAACTGCCACTTTAAATATTAAATCATAGCTGTACAGAATCAACGAGTGTGGAATTTCTATCATCTGCAAACTTTTGAACAGTTCCTGCCCTCTGTGATAACAAGTTTTAAAAAGGGAAATCTCCAAAGAGCTAATTAGTTCTGGAATGGAGCACAAGCATGAACAGAGCTACACATATACCACATAACTAAAAGGACCTGGCCAAAGCTGACAGATATCAAAGACATGACTGTGCTCTCGCAGTAACCTTAGGCTGCTCACTGACAGGGACAATCAAAAGATTATAAACATGGTGCTGAGTGACAGCTACTACTACAGGGTCTCAGAAGGGTATGAGACCTTTGCCAAATGAGCTAATCTCACAATTGACAGCTGCCGTAGGACAGAGACGGGCAGTCTGGAGATTAGAGAAAGCTTGTGTAAATAGATCAAATAGATAGAGCAAGGTTCACGGTGAAATAAAGTGACAGTAAATTACTCCAAAACACCAAAATTTAATGATCCTATCTTCTAATTACATGGAGAAAATGGTTGGATTAGAGTGTGTTATAAAGGCTGCAACACAATTGAACAGATCTGACGATATCATGAACCACAAGAGTGAGACAAGATCAGTAATACAAGACAGCTCATACCTTGCTCCAAACCATTTATATGTGCACTATATATGCAGACTTGTAAACACAATTAAAATTCATGGAACAAAAGAGACAGTAGGAGAATGGATATAAAATTTGCTCAGGGGCAGAAAGGAGAATGTGGTGCAAAATGCATTGTTCCCCAGGGATCAATATTAGGACCAGGGCTCTTTTTGATACCTATTAATGACTCATGTATAGGACATAATTTCAAGTTTGCACATGACATGTCATTTGGAAATGTAGTGAACAATGAGGATGGTGATAAGTCTTCAAGAGGACATAGGCAGATGGCAGATGAAATTTAATGCAAAGACTTGTGAAGTAGTACATTTTTGGTGGGAAGAATGAGAAGCATCATAATGCAAACTGTGTAATTTAAATGGTGTGCAGGAACAGAGCAATATGGGATATATGTGCACAAATCTTTGATGATGGCAGGTCATGGCTGTTCTTGACTTCAGTAGAAACATCAGGTGAGATTTTAACTCACTCAAAATTCATCCACTTACACAGAACTAATTATTTTCATTTTATTTTTTCACATGATGTGGACATCACTGGTAAGGCCAGCATTTGTTGCCCATCCCCAATTGTCCTTGAGATGGTGATAGTGAGACACCTTCTTGAACTACTGTGGTCCATGTCCATGCACCAACAGTGATGTTATAGGAAGGGTGTTCCAGGATTTTAACCCAGTGATAATGAAGCAATGGCAGTATAGCTCCAAGTCAGGATGATATGTAGCATGAAGTGGAACTTGCAAGTGGTGGTGTTTCTATGTTCTTTTAGGTGATAGAGGTCACGTATTTGAAAGATGCTGACAAAGGAGGCTTAGTGAGTTCCTGCAATACAACTTGAATGTGACACACAAAGCAGTCATGTGTATTGGTGGAAGAGGGAGTGAATGGTTAAGGTTGTGAGCAAGTGCCAATCAAGTGGGTTGCTTTGTCCTGGAAGGTGTCAAGCTTCTTGAGTGTTGTTGGAGCTGTAGTCATCCAAGCAAGTGGAGCGTATTCTATCATTCTTGACTTGTACCTTGTAGATGGTGGACAAACTTTGGGGAGTCAGGAACTGAGTTGCTCGCCACAGAATTTTCAGCCTCTGACCTGCTCTGGTAGTCACAGTATTTATATGGCTGATCCAGTTAAGTTTCTGGCCAATGGTGACCCTCAGGATGCTGATAGTGAGGGATTGAGCAAAGGTAATGCCATTAATGCCTAGGGAAGGTGGTTAGATTCTTCCTTGTTGGAGATGGTAATTTTTGAGCACTTATGTGGTGCATACATTATTTATCACTTAGCAGCCCAGGCCTAAATATTGTACTGGCCTTACTGCATATGGACATGGGCTGCTTCAGTATCTGAGGACTCATGTATGGAACTGAACATTGCATAATCATCAATGAATATCCCCACTTCTGACCTTATAATGGAGGAAAAGTCATTGATGAAACAGCTGAAGATGGTTGGACCAAGGACACTAGCCTAAGGAACTCCTACAGGTTTTTTTCACCCTGATTCCTATTGACTTCAGTTTTGCTACAGTCAGTCAAATGCTGCCTTGATAGCAAGGGCTGTCATTCTCTCCTCAACTCTTGAATTGATTTTGTCCATGTTAGACTAAGGTTACAATGAGGTGAGGAGTCCTATTGGACTCCTGCTGTTATTGTTATATAGGTACTGTTTGATGAATAACACCTTCCAGCACTTGGCTAATAATCAAGGATAGGCTGATGGGGCAGTAATTGACCAGATTGGATTTGTCTTGCTTTTTGGGTACTCGACATAGCTGGACAATTTTCACACATTGTGGGATAGATGCCGATGTTGCAGCTGCGCAGGAACAGCTTGGCTAGGGGTGCAGCAAGTTCTGGAGAACAGATCTTCAGTACTATTGTTGGAATACTGCTAAGTGCCTTCAGCCATTTTTTGATATCACATTGAGTGCATATATGGCTGAAAATCGACACTGTGATGTTGAGGATCTCAGGAGGAGACTGAGATGGATCATCCATTTGACAATACTAGGCCTATGTAGAGTACAAAAGCAGCAAAGTTATGCTATACCTTTATGAAACACTGGTTATGCTCCAAGTGGAAGCTTCACCAGGTTGGCACCTTATTTTTTGGCCTGCCAGGTGCTGTTCCTGGCATGTCCTCCTGCACTCTTCATTGAAGTTCTTTGAGGATGTAATAATCAGGGTGTATAAAGTGATGTAGTATGGTTGGGCTTCCAAAAGGTACTGAATAAAAGGTTATTGCACAAGACAAGAACTCATTGTGTTGGGGATGATATATCAGCATGGACAGAAGTTTGGCTAACTATCAGGAAAAAGAGGATCAGGGTAAGTGGGTCATTTTCAGGATGGTAAACTGCAATTAGTGGAGTCCCATGGGGATCAGTACTGGGGCCTCATAAATTTACACTCTATATTAATCACTTGGATGAAGCCAAGTTTGCTGTTGGTACAAAGATTGCCAAGAAATCAAGTTATGGAGAGGACACATAGGCCAGAATTTCAATCAGGTGGAGAGGTTCTCAGTCTTTGCAAATATGGTGGCAGATCTCCTTTCTTCAAACCAAGTCTCTGCCATTTTCACATGGGGAGAATGAAGGCAGGTTCTAATTTGCACATTTGTGTTTCATTGTGGCAACTGCACATGTTAAAGTGCAGCTGCCTCAGTCAGATCTAATTTTGACTAGTGAGAGGTCCAAAACATGACCTGCACTTTATACTTAGCAGAAGTAGATCTAAGGCTGTTGGAGTTCCTTGCTGAAGTTGGGTACCCTTTTGGACAGATAAGGGAAAATTTTGGATATGGTCCTGGGATACCATTGGGTGAGATCAGGTGCCCCTTTGGGAGGAGTTTTAAGTTTTAAAGTTTAATTATTAATGTCACAAGTAGGCTTGCATTAACACTGCAATTAAGTTACTGTGAAAATCCCCCAGGTAAGGTGCTCTTGGAAATGTTAAAAAGGAGGTATGAATAAACATATTGGAACTGTCAAGCTCATTGGGACTGACAACTGTTAAAAGAACAGTCAAGCTTTCAATGCATTTAAAAGTCATATCCTTTAAAAATTAGAAAAGAACACTCACTGTTAAAGAGGTGGTTGCTATTTCACATTGACGTAAGCCTGAGGAATATCATTACAGGATTGATGCGGCATAACTGATTTCACTACCTATCATTATGACAGCGGGGAACCTGTTGGTTCACAGTATAATTGACTGCTCCAAGTGGTTACAAACTCTTTGAACTGGGATTACAAGTACATAAGCTTGTTTTCAAAGGAGATTAAAGGAGGTTAGGTGTAATGAATGGGTTTTTATCATTGAGAGTGCTTTTTTAAAAAAAAATTGTTAATTAATTAAAAGACATGCCACAGAATTTTTACCATACAGAAGAAGGCCATTTGGTCCATCTAGTCTGCACAGGCTCTTTGAAAGAGTATTCTACCTAGTTCCACTCCCCTGTGACCTTGTACATTTTTTTTCATATAGCAATCCCATTCGCTTTTGAATACTTCAATTGAACCTACCTTCACCACCCTCTCAGGAAGTTCGTTCCAGAATCCAACCACCCTTTGGGTGAAAAAAAAATCTTCACATCACTTTTACTCCTTTTGCAAATTAAGTTGAACCTGGACCCTCTAATTATTGATGCTCTCTTGAGTGGCACCAGTTTCTCATTAGTTACCCAGTCCCTACCCCTCTGAATTTGAATATCGCTATGAAGTTTTCTCTGAACCTTCTTTTCTCCAAGGAAAATAGACCGAACTTTTTAAATTTATCCTCATAGCTAATTCTTTATCCCTGGAATCATTCTTCATCCCTGGAATCACATCCTTACTCAAGTATGTCTTCCTGAACTGGATGCAGTAGTATAGATGAGGTCTAACTAATGTCTTACACAAGTTCAACGTGATCTCCTTACTCTTGTGCTCAATGTCCCTATTAATAAAGCCTAAGATACTATATGCTTTATCAGTTGCTCTCACTGTGCTTTACCACCTTCAATGACTTATGTACATATACACTGAAGTCCCTCTGTATCTGCCCCTCCTTTAGAGTTTCTCCTTTTATTTTATACCGTCTTTCCATATTCTTCCAGCCACAATGAACCACCTCAGACTTCTCTGCATTGAGCTTTACCTGCCACTTGTCTGCCCAACCCACCAACATGTCTATGCCTTTTTGAAGTTCAAGATTTTCCCCATCACTGTCGATAATGTTTCCAATCTTCGTATCGTCTGCAAATTTTGAAATCATGCCCTGAACAGTCTAGGTCATTAATATATATCAGAAAGAGTAAGGGACCTCTGGGGAATTCCAATACAAACCTTCCTCCAATCATTTAACAACCATTTATCATGACTCTCTTATCTGTCACTCAGTCAATTTCTTATCTAAGTCCCTGTTTTCCCTTTTATTGCATGAGTTAAATGTTGCTCAATGTCTGTTGTGTGGCACTGTATCAAATGCCATTTGGAAATCCATATGTGACACATCAACAGCATTGTCGTTATCAACTTTCTCTGGTACCTCCTAAAAAAAAGTTCATTAAACATGGTTTTTCCTGAATAAATCCATGCTGGCTTCCCTTTATTATTCTGCATGCGTGTAAGTCATTATTATGAACTTTCTTTCATATCAGCATGGGTCCTGAAGTCTGTCTATGGTGGGGTGAGGGGCATGGATTGGCATGAATTGGCACAAAGTTGGCATAGGGCCATGGGTGTGAGTGGAGAGGCAGAGATTAGCACAGATGGTATGTGTTATGTATACACCTATCGATTTAAGGTGCCTAAAGAACTACAAGGTAGGCTTGGTAACTTGAACACTGGGAGCCATTTATTGTAGGTGTGCACTGTTCTACAGTCAAATCTAAGATTGCACAACTAGGTCCCACACTGGGACGAGCTAATTCCCCCAGGGGTCACCTGACCCACATTCTTAAAGGGGCAGTATGCACCTCAAACCTCAACATACATTATATACATAGTTTACACCCCTCCCCCTTTAATCCAAACCTTTCCCAACCAAAACATATATACATACAATGGAGAAACATATATATATATATATATAGAGCATTTCAAACTACTACAGTCCCCAAAATAAAGTCCATTCAGACAATTCACATGGACATTATGGACAGGATTTTCTAGCCACACTTACCCCAAGGCTGGAAATTCCTGCCGAAGTAAACAGATCTTTGCATGGTGCGTCCCCGCATGCTACAACTCCCGTGGAGGACAGGATGGGAAAATCCCACCCAATGAGTCTATGAGGGGATGGCAGTTTCACATAGACTGTTTTCTCATTTTAGGCACCTTTTCCTGAGTAGTTTCCAGGGATTCTGGAAGATCCTGCTGCTCAGCGTGGGGGTCCCTTTCTGACGGACCGCAGGTGTCACTGATATTGCTTTCTCCCTTGGGGTGATCGGCTCTGACTCTGAAATTCTGGACTCGGGCAACACCAATGGGCCATCTTGGATGGTTCTGCTGTTTGAGGGGCTTCCCACCTTTGATGTGGTGCTGTGACCAACTTGCCAGCATGTCTCCTCCAAACCAGCTCATCTCTGGTCTGTACTGTGTAGGACAAAGGTCCTGTTTGTGCAACAATGGTAGCTGGTATCTACTTCTCCCCGAAAGTATAATTCCTGGCCAAAACAAACTCCCAATTCTGAAAAGTCCTCAACGTTGTGCTTACAGCTCTTCTGGTCATCTGTCTCTCTTCATTCCACTCAACCACTTCTCAGGTCTCCTCCGGCTGCAGCAGATCAAACATGGATCTCAGTTTCTCGTTGAACATCAACAAAACCGACGAGCACTAGGTTGTTGAGTGTGGCATGTTGTGGTACATACTCAGAAATGTATTTATCCACACCTTAGCAAACCCTCCCCTTACTATGACTTCAGGGACTGTTTCAAGGTCTGAACAAATTGTTTTGCCAGACAATTCGTCACTTGTTGATATAGTGCCGACCTCACATGTATGATCCCGTGGTGCTCCACGTCCTCAGAAAAGTCTTATGCAACAAATTGGGTTCCATTGTCACTGACCACTTGTTCTGGATTGCCAACTGGCAGCCACGATCACGAAGAGCATCTGCCTTTCCACTGGACCAGCAAAGTCAATATGGATTCACTGCCATGGCGATTCCCACGGAAGAAGAGGTGACAAGGGCGGCACGGTAGCACAGTGGTTAGCACTGCTGCTTCACAGCTCCAGGGTCCCGGGTTCAATTCCTGGCTCGGGTCACTGTCTGTGTGGAGTTTGCACATTCTCCTCGTGTCTGCGTGGGTTTCCTCCGGGTGCTCCGGTTTCCTCCCACAGTCCAAAGATGTGCGGGTTAGGTTGATTGGCCAGGTTAAAAATTGCCCCTTAGAGTCCTGAGATGCGTAGGTTAAGAGGGATTAGCAGGTAAATATGTGGGGGTAGGGCCTGGGTGGGATTGTGGTCGGTGCAGACTCGATGGGCCGAATGGCCTCCTTCTGCACTATAGGGTTTCTATGATTTCATTCTATGATTTCTTCTGTACCAAGGCACAGGACTCACATGGAACCACTTTTTCTTCTATTTGTGCATCAACATTCGGCCACCAAAAATAGATTATTGCTATTCCTTTCAGTTGCACCACCCCCGGGTGCCCTTGGTGCACATGTTCCAGCACCTTTCCTCTTAATGATGGGGAATGACGACTCATACCCCAGACTAAACATCCATCCAATCCAGATAACTCCCATTTGTGGGACATGAACAGCCAAAACTCCGGGTGGTTTCTATTACTTGACCTCCCACTCAGGACAAGATCCACTACCTGGCTCACAATCGGATCGTTCTGAGTGGCGTTCCGCACCTGATTAGTGACTAACAGAATTTTATCTTCTTATGTGAAGTACATTATCTTCAGATCCCAGCCAGGAGCATCTTTATCTTCAGGCAAAGGGAGCCTTAACAGAGCATCTGCATTGCTGCGTTTCTCGGGCTGGTGGTACCAGATTTGGTATGAGTAAGCTGACACCAATGCCCACCTTTGCAATCGAGCTGCTGCCAGGACAGTGTCCCCGTGTACGGTCCTAAGATGAATGTCAAAGGCCTATGGTCTGTCAGAAGAATTAAATGCCTTCCATATAGGAAGTGATACAGCTTTTTGACACAAAGACAATGCTCAAGCATTCTTTTTCCACCTGAGCATAGTTTTCCACAGCCTTTGTCAACAATTTTGATGCGAATGCAATGGGCTTTTCATCCTCATTCGGCATAATTCAACTCTAACCCCATTGGGCAAGGTGTCACCTACAAGCTGCAACTAGCACTTCTGACCTCTTCAAAGCTTGCTTTACTGCTCGGTAGGCCACCTCACGTTCTTTGGTCCACTTCCATTGATTCCATTGTCCAAGCAACCAACCCATCAGTTTCAACATCAATGCCAAATCTGGAATGAACTTGCTGTAGTAATTAATAAGTCCCAGAAATTACCTCAACTGGGACACATTTTCTGGTCTTGAGGCTTTCATGATGGCCTTCATCTTGTCAGCTGTCTTGTGTAACCCATCGCCGTCAATTACATGGCCCAGGTACTAAATTGAGTCCTTAAAGAACTCAGACTTCTCTCTCTTGATGTGTAGGCTGTGGTCCCGCAGGCTCTTTAAGGTTTCCTCCAGGTTCTTTAAATGCTCCTCCTCTGACGAACCTGTGACCAAAATATCATCCAAGTAACACTGGACTCCTGTCAACCCACTCAAACGTTGGTTCATGGCTCTCTAGAAAAGAGCATAAGCTGACATAATGCCAATAGGAAGTTGTTTACAGTGGAACAGACCCCTATGTGTGTATTGTTAGTGGCATCTGTGAATGCTTCACTACACCCATCTACAAATAAGCCTGCGATAGGTCCATTTTGGAGAATTTCTTTCCCCTTGCCAGGCCACTGGATCAGTCCTCAATGAGAGGAAATGGGTACTGGTCCGGAGCCATCTGATTTCAAAACCAGAACAATTTGTGGTCCATTCACAGTTGGTCATTGGTTCCAACACACCCAGATCCACTAGCCATTCCAATTCAGCCTCCACTTCTTGCCTAATGGAGCATGGTACTAGACATGCCTTTAGACTTCTTGGACAAGCATCCGACTTCAGCCGTAATTTAACCTTGACACCCTTCATTTCTCCTTTTGCCAAATGTAGTGGCAATTCTGCACATTGGTCCCTCAACTGTACCTTCACCAATACACAATCCTTGAGGGGTACCATTTACCATATATGTTCGCAATGTGATCTTGGCAGGCTTTAATGGCAGGGCCTTTAACTTATCCTTGTATACTGATTTGGATATCAAGGACACTGTTGCTCCCATATCAATTTCCCTTCCAGTTTAGGGAGAATCCAGAAATGATCAGCTTTGCGCTGTACTGACGGAATGTTCAGCCGGAACTCTTGTTTCTCTGGACTGTCTGCTTCCCCTGCGGATCCGACTGACTCCCTATCCTCTCCATGGCTGGCAACAAGGACCTTTTGTTTCATCCTTCTAAATGCTTCCTTTTGTTTCCCTCTCTCTGGGCTTAGTTGCACCCAGCAAATACGGGCAATTAGACCAACTGCGGGGCTTCTGCTACCTGTGCACCCAGGCACTGACATCCAACTGTGCTGCATCTCTGGCGGCTAACTCCATAAAAGTTGCTGTCCAAAGCGGACTTAAATTCTAAATTCTTTTCAGCTAATAGCCTCCGCTGAATGGCTTCATGCCGGATGGCACAAACCAGCCAGTCTCGTAAAGTATCCTGGAGTCTGTCTCTGAACTCACAGTGTTCTGCCAGTGTCTTCACAGTTGCCACAAATTGAACAATTGAACAACCCTTCAAGTTGATCGCTCTTAGAAAATCTTACCGCTCTGCAATCATCAATGGCTTGGGAGTGAAATGAGCTTTTAATACCTTGCACAATTTTTGGTAATCCTTCTCAGCCTGTTTTTCAGGTTGTACCAAACTTCTTAAAACAGTGAAAGTCTTTCTCCCCGTGGTACTTAAGAAAACCGGTACAACCAGGTCATCACCTACCATACTGGCCAGTAGATAAGCACTGAAGCACTCTGTATAAAGTATTCAGCTCTCTGTCACTTAATTGAAGGGGCCTATAGCCCCTAATTGACCTGCCATTTTGTTTTGCTACTGGTGGGAATTTTTCCCACCACAGGAGTCTACAGCTGGCTGCAACCCGAGACCTCTCGGATACTGCCCCCACGACGGCCGCTCCCTTGACGACCTTAGCTAGCACTCCTTGAAAGGCATCAACTGCCGCCAAATCCCCTTAGTGACCAGTCCCCTCGGTGCTTTTGGCCGGCACCCAGGCAAGTACTACCTTCCCCCTCAATGGACTATTCAAGTGAAGCAACAGTGTTCGGAGCATTCCTACCTGTTCTTTGTGGGGTTGCCACAATTTGGGTCCTTTCCAGTACCGTCCGATGAAATCTGGAGTGATGCTTGATCCCTTCCCCCTTCGCCAGAATGGAATGCATGCAGAATGCATAGGCCGTCAAGCAGTCCGTTGCCAGTTATTATGTATGCCCTTATCAACGTAGGGTGCTACCACTAGGTAGGCTTGGTAACCTAAACACTGGGTGCTCTTTATTCTAGGTGTGCACTGCTCCACAGTCAGATCTAAATCTGCACAACTAGGTTCCACACTGGGAGGAGCTAATCCCCTCGGGGTCACTGACCACACTCTTAAAGAGGCAACATGCACCTGAAACCCTAACATACATTATATACATATATCACAAGGCTGATTCATAATCCACAAGAAATTTGAAGGGCAAGAAGTGGAGCTGTATGCTGGAACTAGATAAAACACTTGTTAGGCCACAACTTGAATACTGTGTGCAGTTCTGGTCACCTATTTACAGAATGGATATAATTGCATTCAAGAGGGTACTGAGGAGATTTTTGAAGATGTTGCCTTGACTAGAAAATTGCAGCTATGGGAAAAGATTGGATAAGGTGGGGTAATTCTCCTTGAAGCAGAGGGGGTTGAGGGGTATAAGATTATGAGGAGTTGGGGGGCCCATGTTCCCCTGGTGTGGCATGGTGTGGTTACACTTGTTGGCGCAACCACACCTCACCGCTCCCCCCCACCACAACATATTAAGTTGAGTGAGCTTGCAGGATTTTTTCACTTCTTCACCTACTGTTATTTCTGCTGTAACCTGTCCTTATTTCAAATTATGCTTAATCTTTACCTGAATAACTAAAATATGTTGGCAATTGCCAGTATCACACTGTTGAATTTAATAAACAGAATTTTCACCTCTTTTCTTATAGAATTCCCACAGAAAATGTAAGGCTTCAGTGGACACACATGCTGTCTGCACTTAATCTTCCATGAGTAGCTGCCATTAGAGATCATTCAGCTCACAGGGTGATATCCTAAGAATTATGAATGCATAGGGTAAGATTAGGTCTGCTGGTCTGAAAAATACAAACTAATCATTGGTAGCAGGTTGCAGGCATCAGACTTTGCTCACTCTGTGAGATCATTAAATTTTGTCCTGAATTGGAGACAGGCAAAAGGAGATAAGCATGGCCACTCAATACCTCATTTTACATGATCTTGGCTGCTGTATTGGCAATTATTTTACAGCCCACTTTCATTATTCTAACTCCTCCTATGTATCATTTCAGTTAGAATAATGCTTGCCATTCTCTACGAATGTTATAGCTCTCTTTGTCCTGGTTTGTTATTTGATCCATGCTTTCAGATTACTGAATGCTGGTTGTGCTTCAAGAATAGTTTGCAGGTCTTGAAATATTGTGAAGTGGAAAATATTTGAAAGTCAGCTGAATTCTAGCACATGAAATTTAATATAAGAAAGTGCAAGGTCTGGAAATTAAAATAGAGAACACTCTTCCTTGACAAATAGTGTTGAACTCTCCATGGGAATGGCTGGGATGACAGCAAGCTCAAAACTGACCATTGGCCTTGTAGATGTTTTTGGGCTTTGGGGAGTCAGAAAGTGAGTTACTTACTGATGCGCAATAAATCACACGGGAGGCAGGATGTACCCGGGAAATAATGGCTTTTATTGCCAACAATAACAGAGCTACTATATGCAATATACAATCCCAGACTAAAGGGTCACCAGGCAGAGCAGTGACCTTTATACCTCTCCCAGAAGGCGGAGCCAACTGGGGTGTACCATAGGACTATATTAACAGGTAGAACAGCCCAACCCTAACCCCAACAGTAACATATCTACAGACTCATAGTACTGGCCAAACCATGGCTCAGCACCCCTGGTGGTAACCAACAATGGTTCACCACATTCACCCCTCCTTTGAAAACAAAGGCCGGCGGGGCACAAAAAAAGCAGAACAACTGTTCATCTGTCTATAAGTTCAAACGGTTTGGGGGACCGCACCGTCGTTGCGACCTCCTCAACACCGGCGATGAGGCCGGTTCAGGCAATCGCGGTAACCTTCTCTCCAAGGCGGTGTCCAGTGACTCCTCCAGTTCCTCACGGGCCAGTAGACCACGAGGTGGTGACAATCCGCTGGACTCGAGCACGCCTCGAGGTGGCGACAATCTCCTGGACTCAGGCAAGCTGTACACGGGAATAAGAGGGTTAAGTGGTGGTCCCGATACTGCCCGCGCCGTGTCAGGAGGAGAGATAATGGTCGGGGGGTCCCTAACTGGGGGTGTGGGAGCGACTGGGGTTTCCAGGCCCCCTGCTGGCGCCAGATCTCGAATCGAGACCGTGTCCTCTCGCCCGTCAGGATATGCCACATAGGCATATTGAGGGTTGGCGTGGAGGAGATGGACCTGTTCAACCAAAGGGTCGGACTTGCGGGTCCTAACATGCCGCCACAGGAGGACAGGTCCTGAGTACGTCAACCAAGATGGTAATGAGGTCCCAGAGGAAGACTTCCTAGGGAATGAAAACATTCTCTCATGAGGAGTAGCGTTGGTTGCCGTACACAGGAGTGAGCGTATGGAGTGGAGCGCATCAGGGAGTGCCTCTTGCCAACGGGAGACTGGAAGACCTTTAGACCTCAACGCCAGTAAGACAGCCTTCCAGACTGTCGCATTCTCTCGTTCAACCTGTCCGTTACCCCTTGGGTTGTAGCTCGTGGTTCTACTAGAGGCAATCCCATATGAGAGCAGGTATTGCCTCAAGTCGTCGCTCATGAACGACGAGCCCCTATCACTGTGGATATAACAGGGGTAACCGAACAGGGTGAAAAGATCCCGTAATGCCTTGAAAACCGTGGCAGCGGTCATATCAGAACAGGGAATGACAAAAGGGAATCGTGAGTACTCGTCAATCACATTGAGGAAGTACACGTTCCGATCTGTCAAGGGAAGGGGGCCCTTGAAGTCCACACTCAGTCTTTCGAAAGGACGAGTGGCCTTAATGAGGTGTGCCCTGACAGGTCGGTAGAAGTGCGGTTTGCATTCCGCGCATACCTGGCAGCTTCTGGTTATGGACCTGACATCCTCCACCGAGTAGGGTAGATTCCGGGCCTTTATGAAATGGAAGAGCCGAGTGACCCCCGGATGACAGAGGCCATTGTGGAGAGCCTGTAATCGATTCTCCTGCACACTAGCGCATGTTCCATGCGACAGGGCGTCCGAGGGCTCGTTGAGCTTCCCTGGACGGTACATGATATCATAATTGTAGGTGGAGAGTTCGATTCTCCACCTCAAGATTTTATCATTCTTGATCTTACCCCGTAACGTGTTGTTGAACATGAACGCCACGGACCGCTGGTCCATGAGCAGAGTGAACCGTTTTCCCGCCAAGTAATGGCGCCAATGCCAAACGGCCTCCACAATGGCCTGGGCCTCCTTTTCCACCGCAGAGTGTCGAATTTCAGGGCCTTGGAGGGTGCGAGAGAAAAAGGCGACGGGCCTGCCTGCCTGGTTAAGTGTGGCGGCCAGGGCGAAATCCGATGCATCACTCTCCACCTGGTAGGGGATGGACTCATCAATAGCTTGCATCGTGGCTTTCGCGATGTCGGCTTTTATTCCTGCAAAGGCTAAGCAAGCCTCTGTTGTTAGGGGAAAGGAGGTAGACTTGATGAGCGGACGGGCTTTGTCCGCATAATTGGAACCCACTGTGCATAGTATGAGAAGAAGCCTAAGCATCTTCTCAGTGCTTTGATGCTAGTGGGTAGGGGGAGTTCGAGGAGGGGACGCATACGGTCAGGATCAGGGCCAAGGACCCCGTTTTCCACCACGTATCCGAGGATAGCTAAACGGCGCGTGCGGAATACACACTTCTCCCTGTTGTAGGTCAGATTCAGGCGAGATGCAGTGCGTAAGAATCTAAGAAGGTTGGCATCATGGTCCTGCTGGTCATGGCCGCAGATGGTGATGTTATCTAGGTACGGGAAGGTAGCCCGCAGCCCGTTCTGGTCCACCATTCGGTCCATAGCACGCTGGAAGACCGAGACCCCATTCGTGACACCAAAGGGAACTCTTAAAAAGTGGTACAGGCGACCATCCGCCTCAAAGGCAGTGTATTGTCGGTCCTCTGGGCGAATGGGGAGCTCATTGAATGTCAAGGGGCAGTGGTTAAAATCTCTCTTGTTGGCCATTGCCTGGCATTTATGTGGCAAAAATGCTACTTGCTACTTGTCAGTCCAAGCCTACATATTGTTCAGCTCTTGTTTCATTTGGTCATGTACTGCTTCAGAATCTGAGGAGGTGAGAAAGGTGCTGAACATTGTGCAATCAATCAATCTTGTTGGAGAGAATGTTGAGTCGGGCTGGTTAAAAGGCCCGTGTTAGCTCTCTGGGACTTCTATCTGTTACAATAAAAACAAGAAAGCATAAAATGGCCCTCCAGTCACCATCCTACAGTCTCCCTGCACTCACACAATCTCCATGCCAATCAATGCTACCTCACTTTCCACCTACCAACCATGGTCCATTGTACACTACATGCTAAATTATGCTCCTCTATCCACTACCGTGGCTCTTTATAACCCCTATGCCAACAATGCCAATTCACCCAGTATCAACCATGGGCAAATCTCAAAGGCTGTGGTGAGATGCTGTAAAATAATGTTCTAAGTGTATATTGCAGACTGGGTTATTAAAAACACTTCCATTCAAAAACCAATTTGATACATTTAAATTCATTTGATACATTTAAACCCATTTGATACATTTAAATACACTTGTAATCAGAATTAATAGCATTGAAAGAACTTCTGGAATGGTACTGATGTCTGGCTAAACTATGATGTTACACAGTTGCTTGAATGGTAATATGGACATACTAATTAGTGTTCTATATCCTTGGAAATGTCATATCTTTCAAACAACTTTTCTTGTTCCATCTTGTGTCGTCAACATATTCAAACAGGAGAGCTGTGATCTATTTAATGCTGAAATAAACCATAAGGAGGCTGCTCCTTTCCAATTTCCTGTTATCGCCGAGGAGAATGCTGCAGTAAGTGAGTGTCATAACCGTTTTTATCAACACAGTTTTATCACCAATTTTTGCAACATTGTGCTGATATTGCTCTATGGTTGCAGGTCTGGTTCCAGGGGCGAACACAACTCATAAATGGCTTCCATAATTGCACTTCAATGCGGTTGGTTTAGCTGTGTTTCTGTGGTAGATGTATTGTCTTGAGCAGAAGGTATCTTGATGGTCCTTCCTCTCATCAATCAACGTATGAGACTCACTCATACTGTAGTGTAGACTGAAGTAGTTTTTCCAATGCTCCATAGTGAACCTCTATTGACTCTTTTGTTTATCTTAATATCTTAATAACAAATAACAAAATAACAAATTAACTGATAACAAATCTCCATGACTCCAGCAAGTGTCATGAATATAACAGGAGCAAACTACCAACTTCTTTGTAGTCGGGAACTTGGCCCTTCAAGGGCACATATCAGAAATGTGTGCTGCGTACTGTGCGCAATTTTGGAATATTCAGAGTCATTCTGGTTTTCCAGTTGAGATTTTGCTTATTGCCATAAGTGCCTGCTAAAATACGGATGATGCATTTAAATGAAGCAGGAACTGGAGCTTCTGCCTTCATATTACAGACATCTCATGTTGCTAAACAGAATGAATAACATTAGAAGGACTACGGATCACCACTTCATATTGCTAATTATTCTTTGAAGGCAGGAATCTTAGTTTTGTCTGGAAGTTGACTGACCCTCAAAGCTGCAGCAGACAACAGAACCTTGCAGAAGCAGTCAGTTTAATCAAAATATTGGGGGCCATTGTCTAATTTTCAAATCATTCTGGTGGCAATCAAGTAACTCCCCTGGCAAGAGAAATTCATAAAATTACCTTCCATGTGTTCAATTCAGACATACCAATATTTCAATATATATCAGCTTGTCAGCTTATTGCGAAAAAATCAACTTTTCACTGGAATTGGAGGTTGCCGGTTTAACAACTGAGATAATTTGGAATGTTGTTGGCTGAATTGTGAATTCAGTTAATTTTCCTTAAAATAATTTGTGGTACATGCCTGGCTGTTCTTCCAAAAATAGACCCAAAAATGTTGAAAAATGCACAAAATCAGATATAACAAGTTAACATTTTCTAGTTGTTAACAGTCTTGACTCCGCTGGAGAAATGAAGTTCAAATCTTCAGCAAGAGCAATTCAGCAAGCACCTTTCCCCCAGCCTGATTTTCCCCCCCATTCAGATAGTTTGAAAGTCATTATATGCCCACACCGCAATCTCAGGCAATATATTCCAGAGTCTAATCACTCATGTCCACCCATTCCACCAACCTTTCTATATCCTCTTGAAGTCTATCAATATCGTCCTCACAATTCATGGTACTTCCAAATGTTGAGTCATCCGCAAATTTGAAATATTGCCATGTACACTTAAGTCATAACTGTAGGTTCCAGTGCTGACCCCTGGGGAACCCCACAATATACCTTCTTTCAATCCAAAGCACAGCTGTTCATTACTATTTATTTTCCTGTCACTTAGTCAACTTTATATCCGCACTGCTACAGACCCTTTTATTCCAGGCCTGTTATATGAAACTTCATCAAATACTTTTGGAAGTCCATGGACACCATATCAATTGCATTACCCTCATCAACCCTCTCTGTTACCTCATCAAAGGATTGAATCAAGTTAGTTCAACATGATTTTCCTTTAACAAATAAATCCATGCTGGCTTTCTATAAATAGTCCATATTTTTGTTCAAGTGACTTAACTTTGGTCAGGTTTGTAATTTCTAAAAGCTTTCCCACTACTGAGGTTAAAATGACTGGCTGATATTGCTGGGGTTAGACTTACATCCAACATTTGCAGTTTCCAAGTCCTTTGGCACCATCCTTGTATCTAAGGAAGATTGAAAGATTATGGCCCTTACTTACTTTAGTATCTTCAAATGTATTTCATCTGATCCTGGTGATTTGTTAACTTTAAGTACAGCTAGCCTTCCTAATGCCTTCTCTTTATCAATCTTTAGTCCATCCAATATTTCAAGTGCCTCCTCTTGCAAAATGTCTTTGGCAGTATCTTTTTACTTGGTAAAGACAGATACAAAATATTTATTTTGTACCCCAGCAGTGGCCTCTGCCGTGATCTGTTGTTCCCATTTTTGATTTCTAATCATAGAGGTATATAGCACAGAAAATGACCCTTAGGTCCAATGCACCTGTGCCAGTCAAAGACAAATCACCTAACCATTCTAATCTCATTTTCCAGCATTTGGCTGATAGCCTTGTGTGCCTTGGCATTGAAAGTACTTATCTAAATACTTCTTAAAAGTTGTGAGAGTCGGTTGGAGAGAAAATCCTAGTATGTTAGAGAAATTTCAAATAATCATGGATTTAAATCACCAATAAAATACTAGCAATAAGTGAAATCACCTCAGATCAGGCTAACAGTTTAACAGGGAAACTGCCTGCATAAAGGCACATAAGAATGAGATTTGAACAAGTATTTCTGATTTAAACATGTATCTTGGTATTTTAAATAGAGTCATAGAATCATAGAGGTTTACAGCATGGAAATAGGCCCTTCGGCCCAACTTTTCCATGCCGCCCTTTTTTTTCAAACCCCTAAGCTAATCCCAATTGCCCACATTTGGCCCATATCCCTCTATACCCATCTTATCCATGTAACTATCTAAATGCTTTTTAAAAGACTAAATTATACCCACCTCAACTACTACCTCTGGCAGCTTGTTCCAGACACTCACCACCCTCTGTGTGAAAAAATTGCCTCTCTGGACACATTTGTATCTCTCCCCTCTCACATTAAACCTATGCCCTCTAGTTTTAGACTCCCCTACCTTTGGGAAAAGATATTGACTATCTAGCTGATCTGTGCCCCTCATTATTTTATAGACCTCTATAAGATCACCCCTCAGCCTCCTACGCTCCAGAGAAAAAAGTCCCAGTCTATCCAGCCTCTCCTTATAACTCAAGCCATCAAGTCCTGGTAGCATCCTAGTAAACCTTTTCTGCACTCTTTCTAGTTTAATAATATCCTTTCTATAATAGGGTGACCAGAACTGCACACAGTATTCCAAGTGTGGCCTTACCAATGCCTTGTACAACTCCAACAGGACATCCCAACACCTGTATTCAATGTTCTGACCAATGAAACCAAGCATGCCGAATGCCTTCTTCACCACTCGGTCCACCTGTGACTCCACTTTCAAGGAGTTATGAACATGTACCCCTAGATCTCTTTGTTTTGTAACTCTCCCCAACGCCCTACCATTAACTGAGTAAGTCCTGCCCTGGTTCAATCTACCAAAATGCATCACCTCGCATTTGTCCAAATTAAACTCCATCTGCCATTCATCAGCCCACTGGCCCAATTGATCAAGATTCCATTGCGATCGGAGATAACTTTCTTCACTGTCCACTATGCCACCAATCTTGGTGTCATCTGCAAACTTACTAACCATGTCTCCTATATTCTCATCCAAATCATTAATATAAATGACAAATAACAGTGGACCCAGCACTGATCCCTGAGGCACACTGCTGATCACAGGCCTCCAGTTTGAAAAACAACCCTCTACAACCGCCCTCTGGCTTCAGTCAAGAATTAACTATATTTTCTAAAGTAATTGTGCACTTTTGCCAAGAGCAGGCTGCTGCGAGAGATGATGGGATGAAGCTTTAGCAGGCAGAACCACATTCTTAGGAAACAATGAAGCCTAAGAATGTGCAAGCTCTTATCAGTGAAAGTTGCTAGCTGTAAGGTTCTCAGGGCTACTTATGAGTAGAACTTTTCACACTATCCAGATAAGACAGGTCCCTCCTCAGATGTGAGAATGTACGTCTGTCTCATTTGACCAGTGATGTAGCAGGAATTGGTGAGAACCTCAACTTTGACCTTTGTAGCTAAGCGCTGGGGTTACTAGGCAACTAGGCAACAGAGGAAGAAGCAGCAGCAAAGGGGGAGGAAGCATCCAGATTCTACGGACCAATGAAATCCCATGATGTCAGAGAGTAGAATGCAATTGGCTTAAGTATGTGACAAGTATTATTAATGACTGATTTATATTGAAGATGATTTGATCATTTGAAAGGCGGAAGAAATTGATATGAAAAGTATCATCGAACCCGAGCCGGGTTCAATTCCTGGCTCGGGTCACTGTCTGTGTGGAGTTTGCACATTCTCCTTGTGTCTGCGTGGGTTTCCTCTGGGTGCTCCGGTTTCCTCCCACAGTCCAAAGATGTGCGGGTTAGGTTGATTGGCCATGATAAAATTGCCCCTTAGTGTCCTGGGATGCGTAGATTAGAGGGATCAGTGGGTAAAATATGTAGGGATAAGGGGGTAGGGCCTGGGTGGGATTGTGGTCGGTGCAGACTTGATGGGCCGAATGGCCTCTTTCTGTACTGTAGGGTTTCTATGATTTCTATGAAAATATATAACTGATCGAGCCATGCATTGTAACCTCAGAGTTATATTGGAAAGCTCAGAGTCTTCTCTGTAGAGAGGCATTGGACTAACCAATGTTATCTCTCCCATCGATCGTTGGTTAACAAAGATACGTCTTTAAACCAGGACACTGACTTTTGTGAGTCCTTGTATTGGCTGAAGTTTTGGCGATACCTAGCCTCCAGAGAACCCTGCAACTGGGTCTCTGTCTCTATCATCCCTTCAGGCAGTGAGCTTTAGACACCCCACCACCCTTCGGGTGAAAATGTTTTTCTTCACATCCCCTCCAAGCCTCCTCCCCTTACCTTAAATCTATGCCCCCTAGTCATTGATCCCTCTATCAAGGGAAAAGGTTTCTTCCTGTCTACTCTATCTATACCCCCATTATTTTATACATCTCAATCATGTCCCCCCTCAGTCTCCTCTTCCCCAAGGAAAACAATCCCAGACTATCCAATCTCTCTTCATAACTAAAATTCTCCAGCCCAGGCAATAAGCTGGTAAATCTCTTCTGCACCATTTCTAGTGTGATCACGTCCCTCCAATAATGTGGATTCCAGCACTGTGCATAACACTCTAACTGATGTGATGATACTGTGGCTTTAAGAACTGTATTTCTGTCATGTTTCTTGAGCAGGATTTGTTTTCGCAGTGAGTTATATTATCAGTGCCACTTTGTCTGTAACCAGCAGTTTACATGTTACTGCAGCAGCATAATTGATCTTAATTGCTAAAATGCTTGTTTTGATCTGGGCTAATGCTGTTCTGTTATTTTAGTGTTGTCTCCTTGGGTTTTTCAGAGTAGGACTTGACAGGATTGATTGACAAGAAAAGTCATGTGACTGGGTGGGGCTAAGCTCACAGAGAGAAAACAAGCTCAGTTGCTGCTTGGGAGCTGTAGAGCAAAGTATCTCTTTCTCTCTCTGAAGATTGGAGTCTGCCAGAAAATAGGTCTCTTTCTCTGAAATTCTGCTATTTAAAGTTAGATCTTTCTCTTGAGACTCATATATGGGAGTCAGAGGTGTCTGTCTGGATCTCTGTCCAGTAGGGGTAAAAAGCTGGAAATGTAGTACCTATGTGAGTATGTCTGTTTTTGTGCTAATTTTGAAGATGGATTTATTTCTGTGGGACTATTACTTAAATTGGAACTATAGAGATAGATAGCTGTTAAGAATGATACATTGTCATGTTTAAATATTTTAATTAGTAAAAGTTATGCTAATTCTTTTTATCATATTTTAACTGTGTTGTTAAATAAAATTTGTTTTAATAAAAACTACTTAGTGGGTCAACAGAATCACACCTGGAGCAAAACACCTTATGCTCGCGCTAATGCCAAAACAGAATAAAGTTGGGGTCTGGGTTAAATTAACAATCTACCATGGAGTTTCTAATCTGGTCCCTAACACTGTGGCTAACTAACATTTTATATAGCTCCAGCATAACCTTCTGGCTCTTAAACTCTGTGCCATGGTAATTAAAGGCAAGTATATCATCTGCCTTCTTAATCACTTTATCCACCTGTCCTGCTACCTTAAGGGACCAATGTACAATGCACACCAATGATCCAGCCCTGCTGTTCATCATGTATTCTCTTGCCTTGTTTGTCCTGCCTAAATGCCTCATCTCACACTTATCCGGACCAAATTTTATTTGCCATTGATCAGCCCATCTGACCAGCCTGTCGATATCCTCTTGTGATCTAAAGTTATCCTCTTCACTATTTACCAACCTACCAATTTTTGTATCATTTGCGAACTTACTGATCGACCCTCTTACATTCAAATCCTTTATATAAACCACAAAGAGCAGGACCCCACTGGACACAATCTTCCTGTCAGAAAAACACCCCTCAACCATCACCCTCTGCTTCCTGCCACTCAGCAAGTTCTGAATCCAAATTGCCAAATTTCCTTGGATCCCCTGAGTTTTAACTTTGCCGTCAGTCTCCCATGTGGAACCTGGTAAAAGCCTTGCTGAACTGCCCTCATCTATTCATCTGGTCACTACTTTGAAAAATTCAAACAAGTTGATCAGACATGATCTCCTGTTAACAAAACCATGCTGACTGTTCTTGATTAATCTGTGTCTCTCCAAATGCAGATTAATTCTGTTTCTCAGAATTCCTTCCAATATGTTTCCCCGCCACTGAGGTGAGACTGACAGGCCTGTAGTTTCCTGCTTTATCCCTTCCGCCTTTCTTGAATAATGGTACCACATTGGCTGTACTTCAGTCCTCTGGCACCTTTACATCATGACCTTTCCTGTGACCAGAGAGGAATTGACAATTATTGCCAGCACCCTTGTTATTTCCTCCCCCTTGCCTCACTCAAAAACCTGCAATGCATTTCATCTGGCCCTGAAGATTTATCTACTTTTAAACTTGCCAGACCACTCAGAACTGCTGCTCTGCCTATTTAAGTATAGGAATAGAGTATTTTACTGCAATTGTATAGGGCGTTGGTGAGGTCATACCTTGAATATTGTGTGCAGTTTTGGTCCTTACCTGAGGAAGGATGTCCTTGCTATAGAGGGAGTACAGTGAAGGTTTGCCAGGCTGATTCCTGGGATGGCAGGTCTGTCATATGAGGAGAGACTAAGTCGGTTAGGATTATATTAATTGGAATTTGGAAGAGTGAGAGGGGATCTTACAGAAACTTATAAAATTCTAATAGGATTAGACAGGGTAAATTCAGAAAGAATATTCCCAATGGTGGGAGAATTAGGGTCATAAATTGAGGATAAGAGGTTAAACCTTTTAGAACTGAAGTGAGAAGAAATTTCTTCATACAGAGAGTGGTGAATCTGTGGAATTCACTATCACAGAAAGTAGTTGAGGCCAAAACGTTGCGTGATTTGAAGAAGAAATTAGATTTAGCTCTTGGGGTTAAGCAATATGGGGGGAAGGCGGGGTCGGGTCGACTGTCCCTACAACATGTAACAAATACACTCAGAAAGACTGAGTTTGACCAACAGTAAGAAGTCTCACAACACCAGGTTAAAGTCCAACAGGTTTATTTGGTAGCACAAGCTTTCGGAGTGTCGCTCCTTCTTCACCTTCAGGTGTGCTTACCCCAGTCCAATGCCGGCATCTCCACATATGACCAACAGAACAGCCTGAAAGGTCAATGGACCTTTCCATTGTCCGCCCTTCGCCCGCTCCGATTCCTGTGGCAGGCGGGATGATAAAACTCCAGCCAAAGTCTCTTTTCTGACAGTGGAATTTTTTTCCTGATGACTGTTTAGTTTTCCGGAAAAATATCCATAGGTTTTATGATTCCCTGGTCATCCTCCCACAACAAAATGGCTCCCATACCAGTTGCTAGCTTCAACAGCCAATCTGAACTCTCATAGTTTGGTGTAGCTAACACTGGTGTAGTCATTAAGGCAGTTTTTAAGTGTCTAAATGCTGCTTTACAGTCCTCTGTCCATTTAAATAGTTTGTTCTTTTTCAGCAGCTCAGTGAGTGGAATATGACACTGCTGAAATTTGGCATAAATTTGTGATAAAATCCACTAATTCCTAAGAACCTCAAAATCTCCTTCCTTGATGTAGGTTCACGGAAATTCCAAAAGGCCTGCACCTTTGCATCCCGTGGTGCTATTTGTCCATGTTCCATACTATGTCCCAAATACCCAATTTGTGCATTTGCAAAGTAGCCCATTGCCAAATTCATGACAAGTCCAGCCACTTCTAAATACTTGAACAGCTCCTTCAGGTGTTGTAGATGGTCTTCTCACTTCTGGCTGAACACTACCAAATCGTCTTTATACAGTGCGCAGTGACTCAAACCTTGAACCATCTCATTTGTAAGTCTTTGAAATGTCACAGGTACTTTCTTCAGGCATCACCTTGAATTGATAGAATCTACTGGGTATTACAAAAGCAGAGATCTCCTTTGCCCTCTTGGTCAAAAGTACTTGCCAGCATGATTTCAGCAAGTCAACCCTGATAATGAACTTAGAACATCTGATTTTCTCAATACAATTGTCCACGTGTGAAATGAGGAATGAGTCTCTTCTGGTGACAGCATTCACTTTTCTGTAGTCCACACACATTCTTTGCATTCCATCAGGCTTTAGCACCCTCACAATAGGAGAGCTCCAATTGCTAGAACTTAACTCAGTAATGTCATTTTTCATCATAAACTCAATTTCATTTTGTACTTGTGCCAATTTAACTGGATTCAACCTCTTTGAATGTTCTTTGATTGGAACAGTATGCTCCACATCTACATCATCTATGGTTATCTATCCAATTCATCTCCACAAATAGCTTTGTGTGACAGCAGTAACTCTTTCAGCTCCATTCGATTCTTGTCTGGAAGGTAAGGAACCACTTGTCTACAATGTCCAGGACTTCGTTATCACCCAATTGAATTTGAGGAAAGTCACTGTCAGAATTTAACCCCTTGTTTTCTTCTACCTGCTTCATGACTTCTAAGACATCTCCTTATCTTCTCTCTCCCTATACTTTTTAATCATGTTGATGTGACATACTCTTTGCAACATACTCTGTCTGATGTATATATCAAATAACTCACTCAGCTTCTTTTCAATTCATTATGACCCACTAAATTTGGCTCTCAGTGGTTCTCCCGATATTGGTAATAAGACAAGTACTTCCCCTCCTTCTACAAAACTTCTCACCTGTACTTTTCTATCAGCTACTGTTTTCATTCCTTGTTGTGCTATCTGAAAGTATTTCTTTGTAAATTCACACACCCTATTTAGTCTTTCTCTGAAAGTTAAGACGTAGGGGGTGATCTTGCCATTGCATCCCGCCGGCGATGGGCGGGGTGAACTTGTAAGATCGCAACAGAGCCGAGAAATCAGGTTCATGCCTGATTTCTTGCCTCTCATGATCTTACTGGCACCGGAAATCAAGCATGATCAGCCACGCGCCCATTTCTGGTGTGAGGCTGAATAAATTATTTAAAATCAATGTAATTTCCATGTGATTAGTGAGCCACGGACGCAATCATCCGGGCTCAATAGCCTGTGCGGCCTTGCTGGGGAGGATCTCTCTGGCGAGAATCACAGCTGGCCCCCAGCAACAAACACTAGACTTAAAGGCCTCGCCAGTAGCCCTGGGGGCCATTGAGGCCCCCCTGGGAGGAGGGGGGCAAAGGGATACTCCTTAGCTTAGCACCCTGGCCGTGCCAATGGGGCAGGGCCTGAGGGGCTGGGGCCCACTGGGGAAGTGGGGCCAGTTCAGGGGCAGGCCAATCGGTGGAGGGAGGGATTTGCGATTGATGGGGTGGGGGGGGGAGTGGGGCCCGCTGCCACTCTGGCAACGGCAATGGGTGGGGAGAAGGCGGAGGGATCAGTCCAGGCGGGGTTCAATCGTTCCGGGCAGTGGGGAAGCGGAGGTTAATCTCTCTGGGAGGGGGGCTTGCGATAGGCCATGGGCACCCACAGAAGCTCAGGGGCTTTAGGCCACAGAGGCTAACTGAAAGCAGCAGAGGCTTTGACAGGTCTCTCTGAGCAGCAGAGAGACTTGCACATGTGCAATTGCACGAGCTGCTGCAAACAACCGGGCCTCCGTTGATTTAGATACCACCCCCTCCCCTATAGGCAAGAAATGGTTTTCTCATTTTTTCATGCACTTAGTGCATAACATTCGACATTTGGACTCGCCAGAAATACAGATCTGAAACTCCTGTTTTCACGCTCATTCTGGACTTAGAATTCTTTTCATAAGATCGAAGTGGCAACACTTGCCAATGAAAAAAGCCACTTGCCACCATGCCGCCCCCAAGGACTTTATCCTTGACATAATAACATTCAAGAATGCACTGTGCTTCCAGTATTGAATAGGCTGTTTGATAAATTTGGTGCAATATAGAATCTCTTTGCTATAGCTCAATCAATTGTTTGAAGTAAACACATCTGTCTCTTGAACTTGACTTGCTCCCCCTGCAGTCAATTTGTGAAAAAAATCAAATCCAATCAACTAATCTCATTTGCTTCATCAGCTCCTTCAATTCTGATTGTTCTATATATTTGTGTGCCTGTGATCCTGTCACTACATAATCTGGGAACATTCCAAGAAATTCTTTTTGTAAGGACTCTGTAGCTAGATTGTATACAGGCTGTTCAGCTTCCATGTGTATCACCACTATCTGTGATCCAGCCAAATCATTCCCCAAAATAAATAGGGAATTTCTCCAGTAATCATACGGTTACTTCTCCCATCTTAAAATTGCTAAATTTAAGTTCAAGAATCAAAAGGTCAGGTTATATACAAATGCATTTGTATTGTCAAAAGTCATTCCAAATTGATTAGGGGTACTGTAGAATTCAACCAGAAGAATACAATATTTCTGTTAGCTGTAGAAAGTCTTGGTGACCCTAGGTTAAACGTTAGCAATGCTTTACAAGAAGTTGTGCTTCACACTTTGTTCTGTAAGGTAGTATCCCCATAAGGACTGAGGGTTGCAATGTACATTCCCATGGCCTCGAATACAGAGAAGTACAGCTGCACAGTACAGTAATCACCTATATGTGTCCCAAAAAAGGAGTGTTAAAGAAAGTGAAGGCAATTGCAGCACCTTCTTGCTTCAGTCTTCCTACTAGGCAAGTCTACAAATGTACCCGATACTAAGCACAGAATTCCAATGTGCCAAAATCATTCATTCCCCATGACACAGAAGTCTTAATTGAAGGGCTATGGTGAATGGGCAGGTAGAGGAAGTTGAGACCGGATGAGATCAGCCATGATCATGTTAAATGGTGGAACAGGCTTGGGGCTAAATTGCCTACTCCTGCTCCTAGTTCTTTTGTTCTTACCACTCAGCTTCCAATGGGTTAGCAAAACGAGCTGTCAGGATTTCTTCAAGGATTTTCAGTGTGTTGGAAAAGTTTTTTCAGGATAGAATGGGGAAGGACGTTAAATTTCTGAGAGATATGGCATCTGAGAGATAAGTCAATGTTGTGTCCTGAAGTTCTGATCACAGCATTCATGGGGAAAAATTGAAAATCCTTCAAGTGAAGATCAACTTAAGAAGCAATTTTAAGATTTACTTATTAAAAATCTGTTCACCTCTTCCTTAAATTTACTCAATGACTCGACGTCCACCATGCTTTCGGGTAGTGAATTCCACTCATAGCCCTTTGAAAGAAGTAATTTCTCCTCATCTCTGTTTTAAATCTGCCAATCCTTATTCTAAAACTATGGCCTCTTGTTCTAGATTGACCGATCATGGTAAAAACTGTTTGACTTAACAAAATTTCAAATCTCCTCCTCGGTAAATGCTGTGCCATTGTCTGACACTAAGACCTTTGGATGGCAAATGTCTTCCACAACTTGCCAATGGTGGCTGTAGCCATTGTAGACTTCATCAATTATAAATCCTGAATGAGCATCAATCAGGATGAAGAACATATGTCCTATGAACGATCCTGCAAAGTCTATATGCAGTTTTGACCATGGTCAACCCGGCCACTCCCAAGGATGCATACTTGCCATTGGTGGCAATGACTGCTGGGCTTCACAACTCGGGCACTGGATGACCATTCTTTTGATTTCTTTATTGATGCCCGGATCCAAACGTAACTTTCAGCTACTACTTTCATTCTACTTCATCTGGGGTGTGCAATTCCTATATTAAATCTGTCGCCCCTGGGGTGGCATTATAACACGAATTCCCCACAATAACCCGCCGTCTGAATGTTATCTCCGTCCTATGCAGCGGATAAGGTCTGATTTGTTCTGACTTATCGTATCGCCATCCTTGCATCAATATCCTATTAACTTTTGACAACACTGGGTCCGTTTTGGTCTAAGCTTTTATGTGAGTAATTTGGACTGGCAAAGTCTCTATCAGGTGCAGTGCCAACACTATTTCTTATTGTACACGTGGTGAATGTTCTGTCTGTGGCAGAGAGATGGAGCTGAGTGTGTCAGCATTCAATAACTGGCCTCTGCTGGAAAGCTTAGCTGTACACAACTAGCAACAGAGCCCATCTCTGCACCCTCACAGAGGCAACTGGTGGCACTAGTTTATCCTCTCAGAATAAACCCAACAACAGCTTGTGATCTGATACAATGGCGAAATGTCTCCCATATATATATTGATGAAACTTCTTCACCGTGTAAATTACCACCAGACTTTCTTTGTCTGTCTGAGAATACATTTTCTCAGAATCTGGTAAGGTTCTTGACACAAATGCAATTAGCTTTTCTATACCATAGGACATCTTGTGCGAGAAGACTACTCCCACTCCATTTGGTGATACATCACAGGTTTGGTTGGATCAAAGTGTACAAGCAGTATCAACAACTATAAGGCTTGCTTTACTTTTACAAACTGTTCTTTTTGTACTTCTCGCCATTTCCATCTCTAATGCTTCTTCAAAAGTTGAAGTGGGGCTAAAATTGTAGACATGTTTTGTAAGAATGTGCTGAAATAATTCACCATTCCTAGGAACGATTTTAACTCCAATGCATTTTTAAGTTGTGGTACTTCCTTAATGGTTTTAACGTTATCCTCCAAAGGCAGTAGGCTTTTAGCATCTACACTGAAGCCCAGATATGTAACTTCATCTGCCTGGAAAGCATATTTCTCTCGTTTCAAACAGACACCCGTTTCTTTAAATCTTCTCAAAACTGTCTCTACGTTTGCCCTGTGTTCATCAGGTGAGGTTCACAGACGTCATCCAGGTACACCACTATATTAGGAATGCCGTGCGATAAACTTTTCATCATACACTGTGTGGTGAACCATAGTTGGTTACCACTATGAGTGCTGAGCCATGGATGGTCAGCACTATGGGGTTTGTAGATATGTTACTGTAATTACTGTTGGTGTTAGGGTTGGGCTGTTCTACCTGTTGATATTGTTCTGTGGTACACTCCAGTTGGCTCCGCCTACCAGGGGAAGTATAAAGGTCACTGCACTGCCTGGAGACCCTTCAGTCTGGGATTGTATTGTATATAGTGTGCTCCATTCTTGTCAGTAATAAAAGCCTTTATTTCCCGGGTACAATCTAGCCTCCCGAGTGAATTAATCGCGCATCAATTTTATTACTGACAAAATTTTGAAAACCATGGAGCAAATGTTGAAACCCGATCGGCTTACACTAGACCCACGTGCGGCAGGAGCGTCGAACACTTTCGACCATTGGTTAAAGTATTTTCAAGACTACATCAATGCCTCAACAACCATTCAAAACGACGACGATAGACTGCGGGTCCTCCACGCGAGGGTAAGCGACACCGTATACTTACCAATCCGCGCTGCCCAAGACTACAAAGGGGCCATCGAACTACTTTAAGAAGCGGTACAACAAACCGCCAAACGAGATCCATGCTCGACACCTTCTAGCCACTCGACGGCGGCAGCCCGGCGAAACGACAGAACAGTTCCTGGGTGAACTCCAGCAGCTCGCCAGAGCCTGCAACTGCAAGTCAGTATCGGCGGCCCAGTATATGAGCGACTTGATCCGCGATGCGTTCGTGGCGGGAATCGGCTCATTGTACATTCGCCTCCGGCTGTTAGAGCAAGGTAACCTAGACCTCGCTAAGACAGTAGAATTGGCTGACGCTATGGAGACGGCCTCCAGAAGCCTAGAAACGTACCCCACCGACCATGTGGGAACATCGTGGCAAGTGCAGCCACCGACTCTGCTTTATTCAGCGGCTCCGAAAAACTGCGCGATTGTGTTCCCAACCTCGGATCTGACGACGGCGGCAGCTCCAGGAGGCCCGCGGTGTTACTTCTGTGGATTGGCGAAGCACCCTCAGCAACGATGTCCAGCCAGAACGGTATTGTGCTCTGCGTGCGGAAAGAAAGGGCATTATGCCAAAGTCTGCAGGACCAAACCACCCTCCAAACATAGCAGTGCGGCGTGTGATTCTCCTGAGCCTGTCTCCTTGTCTCCAGCGTCTTCGAGGTCCTCCACCATGTGCGATTCCAGAGCGCTGTCATTCCTGACGACGGAGACGCAAGACATGTGCGACCTGCAGGGGCCGCCACTTTTAGCGACACCGACCACGTGCGATCCATGGGCGCAGCTATTTTGGTCGGCACCGACCGCGGACGACTAGCAGGGGTCATCTTCATCAACCATCTCAGCTGCCTGCAGCGGCAACCAAGATCCGATGGTGGCGTCAATCATCCTGGACCAGGCCAAGCCTCACAGACTCGACAAGTCCATGATGGACATAGAGGTAAACGGTCGCCAAATTCATTGTTTGTTTGACAGCGGGAGCACGGAGAGTTTCATTCACCCTGACACCATGAAACGGTGCGGTCTCCGAGTACGGACTGTCAGACAGACAGTTTCAATGGCGTCGAGGTCCCGGTCTGTTACCGTGCTAGAGAGCTGCGTGGTCAACCTGACGGTGCGGGGCACAGTTTACGAGGACTTCAGGCTCCTTGTGTTACCACACCTTTGCGCTCCGATGCTCCTGGGACTAGACTTTATGGTCCACCTGAGGAGTGTAACCCTGCAGTACGATGGGCCGCTCCCTCCACTTTCAGTGGGAGCACAGCAGCCTCCAAATTGCCCAGCGCGCTCCATGTGTAGCGTCTCGACACTCAGAATCACCCCACCATCCTTATTCGAGAATCTAGTGCCAGGCTGCAAGCCCATCGCAACCAAGAGCAGGCGTTACAGCGCTGAGGATCGGATCTTTATTCGATCTGAGGTTCAGCGGCTCCTCAAGGAAGGGATCATCCAACCTAGCTCTAGTCCATGGAGAGCGCAAGTAGTGGTGGTTAAAACTGGAAACAAACCCCGGATGGTCATAGACTATAGTCAGACCATTAATAAATACACGCAGCTGGATGCGTATCCTCTCCCGCGCATATCTGACATGGTCAACCAGATTGCGCAGTACCGGGTGTTCTCCACCATTGACTTGAAGTCAGCTTACCACCAGCTGCCCATTCGCCCAGAGGACCGAAAATACACGGCCTCTGAAGCGGATGGTCGCCTTTATCACTTTTTAAGGGTTCCCTTTGGCGTCATGAATGGGGTCTCGGTCTTCCAGCATGCAATGGACCGAATGGTGGACCAAAACGGGCTGCGGGCTACCTTCCCGTACCTGGATAACGTCACTATCTGCGGCCATGACCAGCAGGACCACGATGCCAACCTCCTTAGATTTTTACGCACTGCTTCTCGCCTGAATCTGACCTACAACAGGGAGAAGTGCGTATTTCGCAAGCGCCGTTTAGCAATTCTCGGATACGTGGTGGAAAACGGGGTCCTTGGCCCTGATCCAGACCGTATGCGTCCCCTACTGGAACTTCCCCTGCCCACTAGCATCAAAGCACTGAGAAGATGCTTAGGCTTCTTCTCTTACTATGCACAGTGGGTTCCCAATTATGCGGACAAAGCCCGTCCGCTCATCAAGTCTACCTCCTTTCCCCTAGCAACAGAGGCTCGCTTAGCCTTTGAAGGGATAAAAGCCGACATCGCGAAAGCCACGATGCACGCTGTTGATGAGTCCATCCCCTTCCAGGTGGAGAGTGATGCATCGGATTTCGCCTTGGCCGCCACACTTAACCAGGCGGGCAGGCCCGTCGCCTTTTTCACTCGCACCCTCCAAGGCCCCGAAATTCGACACTCTGCGGTGGAAAAGGAGGCCCAGGCCATTGTGGAGGCCGTTCGGCATTGGCGCCATTACTTGGCGGGAAGACGATTCACCCTGCTCACGGACCAGCGGTCCGTGGCGTTCATGTTCAACAACACGTTACGGGGTAAGATCTAAAATGATAAAATCTTGAGGGGGAGAATCGAACTCTCCACCTACAATTATGATATCATGTACCATCCAGGGAAGCTCAATGAGCCTTCAGACGCCCTGTCGCGTGGAACATGTGCAAGTGTGCAGGAGAATTGATTACAGGCCCTCCACAATGATCTCTGCCATCCGGGGGTCACTCGGCTCTTCCATTTCGTAAAGGCCCGGAATCTACCCTACTCAGTGGAGGATGTCAGGTCCATAACCCGAAGCTGCCAGGTATGCGCGGAATGCAAACCGCACTTCTACCGACCTGACAGGGCACACCTCATTAAAGTCACTCGCCCTTTTGAAAGACTGAGTGTGGACCCTTCCTTCGACAGATCGGAATGTGTACTTCCTCAATGTGATTGACGAGTACTCACGATTCCCTTTTGTCATTCCCTGTTCTGATACGACCACTGCCACGGTCATTAAAGCATTACGGGATCTTTTCACCCTGTTTGGTTACCCCAGCTATATCCACAGTGATAGGGGCTCGTCATTCATGAGTGACGACTTGAGGCAATACCTGCTCTCAAAAGGGATTGCCTCAAGTAGAACTACGAGTTACAACCCTAGGGGTAACGGACAGGTTGAACGAGAAAATGCTACAGTCTGGAAGGCTGTCTTACTGGCGTTGAGGTCTAAAGGTCTTCCAGTCTCCCGTTGGCAAGAGGTACTCTCTGATGCGCTCCATTCTATCCGCTCACTCCTGTGTACGGCAACCAACGCTACTCCATATGAGAGGATGTTTTCCTTCCCTAGGAAGTCTTCCTCTGGGACCTCATTACCATCTTGGTTGACGCACTCAGGACCTGTCCTCCTGTGGCGGCATGTTAGGACCCGCAAGTCCGACCCTTTGGTTGAACAGGTCCATCTCCTCCACGCCAACCCTCAATATGCCTATGTGGCATATCCTGACGGGCGAGAGGACACGGGCTCTATTAGAGATCTGGCGCCAGCAGGGGACTTGGTCACCCCAGTCGCTTCCACACCCCTAGTTAGGGACCCCCCGACCCTTATCTCCCCTCCTGACACGGCGCGGGCAGTATCGGGACCACCACTTAATCCTCTTACTCCCGTGTACAGCTTGCCTGAGTCCAGGAGATTGTCACCACCTCGAGGCGTGCTCGAGTCCAGCAGATTGTCGCCACCTCGTGGTCCACCTGTCCATGAGGAACTGGAGGAGTCACTGGACACCGCCTTGGAGAGAAGGTCACCATGGTCACCAGAACCGGCGTTACCGCCAGTGTTGAGGAGGTCGCAGAGACGGTGCGGTCCTCCAATACGACTGAACTTGTGATTATATGAACAGTTGTTCTGTTTTTTTTTGCCCCACCGGCCTTTGTTTTTAAAGGAGGGGTGAATGTGGTGAACCATAGTTGGTTACCACTATGAGTGCTGAGCCATGGATGGTCAGCACTATGGGGTTTGTAGATATGTTACTGTAATTACTGTTGGTGTTGGGGTTGGGCTGTTCTACCTGTTGATATTGTTCTGTGGTACACTCCAGTTGGCTCCGCCTACCAGGGGAAGTATAAAGGTCACTGCACTGCCTGGAGACCCTTCAGTCTGGGATTGTATTGTATATAGTGTGCTCCATTCTTGTCAGTAATAAAAGCCTTTATTTCCCGGGTACATTCTAGCCTCCCGAGTGAATTAATCGCGCATCACACTGGAAACTGGCACAGGCCAATGAGACTCCAAATGGTAAACATGTGTACTGGTATAACTCTTTGTGGGTGTTGATGGTAACTAACCGCTGGGAATCCTCATTCAACTCCAGCGGCCAGTAGGCTTGACTGAGATCTAACTTGGTGTACTTAAGACATCCTGCTAATTTGGTATAGAGGTCCTTAATTCTCAGAATGGTGTATCTATCTATCTATCTGAGCTTCTTGATTTACATTTCATTTATAATCTCCACAGATTCTTACTTTATTCTTACACAGATCTAGCTTTAGAATTGGGACTATGGGTGCAGCCCATTCAGAGAACTGTATGAGTTTTATGACATCTAGTTCTTCTAATTTTTCAAGCTCTACTACCTCATGATGGAGTGCATAAGGCACTGGGCAGGAAAACATTTTCGCATTGTCTCAGGGTTCAAATAAATTTGGTCCTAGCCCCTTTTATTTGTCCCAGTCCCTTTTGGAAAACTTCAGAATATTTGCACAGTGACTCTTGAAAATCTCTATCCTGAATATTTAATATCTCCAGCTAGTCTAATTTTATCTGCTTTAATCAATCTCAATTCATGAGACAAGATCTGTGACCCTCAATCGCTAGAACAGGTGGTCGTGCTGTTTGGTTTCTGTAGGGTACTGTAACTGACTGACGCTACTATCTTCAGTGTTTCTCATGTATAAATAGATAAAATGACTCCTGAATCACTCAACCTCAAGGGTTGCAGACCTTTTGAAGGTATCAGAATGTCTGCTCCCCTATGACTGTGGCCGTGGCTCCTGTGTCAATCTCTATTTTAAGAAATCTCTCCGTTGACCATGAAGGTTATTCCTACTGGATGCACCTTATTGAGTTGGACATGGTTTAAGGTATACGACGTGGATCCCCTATTGAGCTTCTCGTCCAGTTTCTTTAATGGAGTTAAACTCACTGTTGGGTTTTTTTGTATTTTCTGTCCTGACTGCTTCATTCTGCACCACACTTGTAAATGACCCTTCCTTTTACAACGGAAACATATGTAATTTCTGCACCAGCAAGTATCTTGGGAGAACTCTCTCCCACATTGAAAACAAGCTTCCACCTCTGGGTGTTGTACTATCCTTCATGGGCTCTGCTATGCCCTCACTTGGCACAGCAGCCATTTCCCGCCACAAACGTTTCACCTCGTTGGGCACGCCTTGTAATTCACTTACACCCTGCTCAATGCATTCAGTTGCCTGAGTCATGTCCACAGCTTTTTCTAAAGAGATTTTAGTCTCAGCCAGCAACGTTTTCTGTATAGTGAGACTGCTTATTCCACAGATCAAACATCTTCCCTAAAGCTGGTGCTGAATTTGCAGTGATCTGCTAACCTCTCAATCTGGCCATGAAACTGGAGACGGTCTCCCCAGCTCCCAGAGTGCATAAATGAAATTTATACCTGAACATGATGATTGAAGGTCAGGGGTTAAAATTATTTTTGACAATTTCGACTATCTGATGAAAAGACTTTGACAGCAAACTTATCAAAAAAAGTCTAAGTGCTGAACGAGCGTGAAAACCAGAAAGAATTGTGGTGTATCTTTGGGTGAGCTGAAAAGCGAATCTTACCTCACTTTATGAAAAAAATAATGCAAGATGTTTCCTGCCAGCAGGGGGAGGGTAAGCTCGCCAAAAGCTGGCAGCTTGCAGCAGAGGGTGCAATTACACATGTTCAGATCTCTGTGTTCTGTCAGTCACTGTCTCTCCCAACTACCGCTGATGCACCCATCCTCCGCTACCATGTGGCCGATACCCCTATCCTGCATGGACCGCCCAAGGGGCACCCACCCCTCTGCCCCCAACCACCCGGTGAGGCCATCATGACAGGTCCCCATGATGGGGACCATATATGATCCTCGCCATTGAGGACTTTCACCGGTGAGGCTGCAGAGGGAAGTGAGCCCAGACGATTCCGTCCCAGGCTTGCTAATAATATTTACAGTCTATTTAAAATAGAATTTCAATATTGAGATCAGCCTCATGCCCTGATTCTGATCTCGCAGATATCCAGTGCCGGTAAGATCGCGAGAGGTGAGAAATCGGACACGAACCCGATTTCTCAGTTTCCTCGCAATCTTACCAGCTCGGCGAGATGCTAAAATCACCCCCTTTGTGTCTGGAGTGTCAGGTGATGCTGGACTCCTCATTAGGCTGTACATTTGTGGGCCACAGACGGTGAAGTCGTATCAGCTTTCTTTCTTCCTCCACTGTGATCTCATTAGCTACAAAGAAATAATGCAGCTTTTTGATATATTGTACCTGGTTTTCCACTTCTGGGTCAAGTGGCTCAATCTTTCTCATTAAAGGCATTTTTATATGGTGTATTGTAGAAGGGAATTTCAAATCAGCTAGTGAGATTTACAGACAGATGTAGTCTTTGAGGAGACAGGATAGCAAGAAGGGGTTAAGTGATTCTTTATAACAAGTTAATATGGACATTTTGCTCATATGTGAATGCAGTAACAGTATTAAATGAAAATGAATATGATTTTAAAGTATATATCAAAGTATTGTACGTATTTTAATATATTGTTTGCTTTGGCCAAAAACAAGATACCGCAATGTATAATGGTTTAGGTCAGAACCATGGGGTAAATATCCCTTAGGTAGCAGAAAAAGGAATTAGAAATGCTGCATATGTGGAACAAATGTTGTAACTTTATGAATAGCGGCATTCATTGTCTAGACATAGAATAGATATATACCTAGGGCCCAAGGTTCACGTGTCTATTCATCTGGCAATGTGCCGATGGCAAAGTTCATTTTGGCCTCTGGGGACAGCGTTTGTGGGTGTCTAACAATCAGGAAGTTAGATTTGCCAAAATAGAGGGTGATATCCATATTAAACAGACCAGTAAAAAAGCATTATGCTGGGTGGCAAATTGTGAATGGCCAGAGTAACTGGCAAAGTGTACATTGATGTATAATTGTTAAATGAAACTGATTCTAAAGCTAATGGATGGCAGAATTATAGATAACAGAATCCTATACCCGATTTGTAATTTGGCTGAATGCTCAGATCTCTCGGAAAAGTTTCACAACTCTGAACCTGAGCTGTTTAACCCTTTGGAAGGTCTGCAGAATGGCCGTACATTTATGTTTTGTTTGTCTTGTTTGACTTTATGTTTTAAGAAATTTTGTTACATCTTTTGTATAGAGACTTTGCCTTTTGCGAGTTTTTTGAATAAAGTCTAAGTTTATTTAGACATAAACTGGCCACCTTTTCAAAATTCCCCACAACACCTGTTTCTTTGTAACTTTGATGCTCACTCTCCCCTTCTAGCAGCAAACTGTTATCTCCTGACGACTACGAAGATTCTCCTTCTCATCACTGTAGTTACTTCAGAGGTGACTCATGGTGGCTTCAAGTAACAAGCGATTTATTAACATATATACATATCCAGCAAGGGTCTGACAGAACTGCAATACATGTCTCTTCTCTTCTGCTCCCTGGCTCTAACTGAGGTTCCTTCCTGAACCAGGATGTGTGCCCTTGCTCCTGATTGGCTCAGCTTCCTGCATGGCCTCTCCACATGGTTCTGCCCAATCATGTGGCCCTCAAGGATTGCCCCTTAAAGAGGCTACATTACCACACCAGCATTCTCAAAGAACAAAGAACAATACAGACTGGAACAGGTTCTTTGGCCCACCAAGCCTGCACTGATTCCTGATCCTTATTTAAACCTATTACTTGTTGCGGTACCTATCCCTCTGTCCACCTCCTGTTTGCCTCATCTGTGTCTAAACTGCTGCCTGATTCACAGCACTCTGACTACTAATGTATCAACAGCTAAAAACATCCTGTACCTTATTCTTTCCCTTTTGTTCCTTTCTCTCAGTTGCGAGCCAGACAGTTTACAAAATACATGACAGTTTGATTTTACTTGTGCAAAAAAAAAATTTTAATAGCATCCTACCATTTTGTGACAAGATACCTGTTACTTGTTTCACCTTCCCAAATGTATTACCTCTCAGTTATGTGCAACTGCCACCTCCTTGCCCAATCACCTAACCTGTCATTGTCTTCTTCAAGTCTTTTACAGTTCTCACTGTTTGTCAAACCTCTGTACCATCAGCAAATTTTCAGATCCTGTTCCCTTAACCCAAGTCTATATCACCTGTACACACTCAAAACAAAATTGACTAAGCACTGATCCTGGGCATACGCCACATCTAATCCTTCTCTGAGAAAAGAAAATCTATTTGTCTTTCACTTTGTATTATGATCATCAGCTAGTTTTCTAGCCATGCTTTCTTTTCTGTCACATGTCTGAATTTTTCTAACAAATAATTTATGAAATACCTATTAAATATGATATGATAATTATATATATAATCTATGTTATATATCTAATCAGTCACACAAAAAGCAGAACAAATCCAATCCCACCAATCACTGGCCCACCGTCTACTTTCAATCATCTGCAAAATGATGGATGATGTCATCGACAGTGCTTATCAAGTGGCACTTTCTGAACTATAACTATTGTTTAGTTTGGGTTCTGCCAGGACTACCCATTGTAAGATCTCATTACATAAGAACATAAAAAATAGGAGCAAGAGTAGACCATTCAATACGATCATGGCTAATCTTCTGCCTCAAAATTCCAGGATGTGAGGTGATAGCAAGTGACGTTGACATCAAGGCAACACTTGTCCAACTGTGACATCAAGGAGCTCTAGCAAAATTGAAGTAAATGGGAATCAAGAGGAAAATTCCCCACTGGTTGGAATCATAGCTAGCAAAAGGAAGATTGCTGTAATTGTTGATCAGGTAATCCCAGATACAATTGTGAACCAGTCTTTGCCTCTGCCGTCTTAAAAGCTGTAGCACAAAGAAAAAACTGTGGGCCCCAATGCTTCTCACTGACATTGAAGACCTATGTTCTATTACTGATAAAATAAAATCCAATTCCTTGTGTGAAATAATAATATTGAACAACATCATGCACCCATTCAAGATAAAGGCCGAAATTCTCCGGCTAATTATGCCGGTGGGATTCTCTGGTCCCACCAGCAGTGTACCGCCACCCACTAGTTTCCCGCCGGTGTGGGGTGTCAGTGGGAATTCCCTTTGTATTATGATGTCAGTGGGAATACCCATTGACAGCGGCGGAACCAGAGAATCCTGCCACTAGCAAACAATGTGCCACCTCTCGCCGACGGAAACACGCAGCTTGGGAGGCCGGAGAATCTCATCCGAAGTCTCCTACTTCTACAGAATAGAAAATATCATGTACAGTTTATCTGGGTTGCAAGTATTGACTCCTTCCTCCAATATGAATTGACTGTCACTGTATACATATGGTGCAATTTGCAAAACATGTTACTAAGGGTTGAGGCAGTCACCAAAATCAATGTTATTATCTTCACAGTAGTTAGCTATTGGAATATTTTCATGTCAAATTAACAACATTGCACAATGATCCTAAAATAAAATGTGTAATTTCTGGTCTGCTTAATAATCACATTGGGAGCATCTATTTTTTAAATTTTATTTTACTCCATTCTTAAGTCACAAAGCCAATGCTCAGACTGGTCTGGGCAAACCCAAATCGATTCTTTGCTTGCTCCAAAAACCAACTTCAAATTCCAATTTAATCCAATTTATGGTCTCCAGGGACAGACAAGATCCAAGCTGACAAGACCACCTTGGGCTTGATCTGACACTTTGATCTTAGCCAAAAGGCTGAAAAGCAACTGCACACAAACTAACACTGCATTATATTGTTGCTGCTCTTAATATTAATGACACATGCCGCATATATATCTGGTGATATTTGTAACCACGTGTCAACAATTAGCATTATCATTTTATTAGGAACTTTCTGTGATTAATTGGTGAATTGACTGGGGAAAGATTATCATGCATATTTGAGGGTGAAGGTTAAAGTTGAGGATTGGGGTCTGGAATAAAGGGCCTGGAAACAGGAGAAGCACCAGGCCCCATAATTTATCTTCCTGGCTCTGGCACCAACTACATGATGCACTGCCTCAACTCACTTAGGCTTCTTTAACAGCATCTTCCAAATCTGCAAATCCTACTACTTAGGACAAGAGCAGCAGAGGCATGGGAATTCTATCTCCTGCCATTATCCCTGCAAGTCCTGCATCATCCTGATTTGAAATTATATCTCTGTCCTTCAACATATCTGAATCAAAATCCTGGAAATTCCCTCCTTAACAACACTGTGGGTGCACCTACACCCTACAGATCACAGTAGTTAAAAAGGCAGCTCACAATCACCTTACTAAGGGCAATTAGGATGGACAATGACTGTTGGCCTTGCTAGTGTTTACACATTCCATGAATGAATAGTATAAAAAAACTTACTGAAAAACCTCCATTAAATTAGTCAAACATAACCTGCCTTTAACAAATCTGTGCTGGCTGTCTTTGATGTGTTTATTAGTTTAATCTCAAATTACTGATTCCAAAGCAGCAAATTTAACTCAACCAGAGAGGTTATCCTTGGTTTGCGTAGTCTCATTTAACTACACCAGACCTGACACCCACTGAAATTCAATACCAATAATATAAGGTTATCTGGTGAAAGACAAGTATGTGTGGCAGATGGCTGTAGCCGAGGACCTGCAGGAAGTCTGTAAGTTGATTGTGCTTGGGGGAGGGGATAAGAAAATTATTTGTTTTATAATAATTGACCTTCTTGGCCCTCTTCTGGGCCTGTTCTCCCATTACTCCAGATTACCTTGACAAGTCTGCTACTAGACACCAACCTTATAACATAAATTTAAAATTGTGCCAGAGTCTGAATGACATAATCAAACTTTTGAATTGCTATGAGGTCCTCACTTGCCTGCTACGACAACCTCACAAGTTGCCTGAGATGTGCCTGTTAAAATGTCATGGCACTTTTTCTGCTTAGCACCTAGTGACTGTTCCACTTCAAATATTTTAAACCATCATACTTTCTCCTTTCATTTGGTTGCTTAAAATGGTGGGACAGAGGGGTGTGGAAATGGGCAGCAGGCTGTGGAAATGGGTAGGAGGCTAACTGATTTATAGTTAACTCATTTATCCTTTCTTGCCTTGATTAAGGGTGCTGGATCAGCTTTTAATTCCTTAGCACGATTTGCATGTCTCAAGATGATTGAAAAGTGATGGCCAGAGTTATTGCTATCACCTCCCTGAATTCTCTGAATAGCCGGTTTTGCATACCTTAGAACATAGAACATAGAAAAACTACAGCACAAGCAGGCCCTTCGGCCCACAAGTTGTGCCGAACACATCCTTACCTTCTAGATCTACCTATAACCCTCCAACCTATTAAGCTCCATGTACTCATCCAGGAGTCTCTTAAAAGACTCCATTGAGTTCGCCTCCACCACCACTGACGGCAGCCGATTCCACTCGCCCACCACCCTCTGTGTGAAAAACTTACCCCTCACATCTCCCCTGTACCTACCCCCCAGCACCCTAAACCTGTGTCCTCTCGTAATAGACATTTCCACCCTGGGAAAAAGCCTCTGAGAGTCCACCGATCTATGCCTCTCAACATCTTATACACCTCTATTAGGTCTCCTCTCATCCTTCGTCTCTCCAAGGAGAAAAGACCGAGCTCCCTCAGCCTATCCTCATAAGGCATGCCACTCAATCCAGGCAACATCCTTGTAAATCTCCTCTGCACCCTTTCAATCTTTTCCACATCCTTCCTATAGTGAGGCGACCAGAACTGAGCACAGTACTCCAAATGGGGTCTGACGAGGGTCTTATATAGCTGCATCATTATCCCCAGACTCCTAAACTCAATCCCTTGATTGATAAAGGCCAGCACACCATACGCCTTCTTAACCACCTCCTCCACCTGCGGGGCCGATTTTAGAGTCCTATGGACCCGGACTCCAAGGTCCTTCTGATCCTCTACAGTACTAAGAGTCTTTCCCTTTATATTGTACTCCTTCATCCCATTTGACCTACCAAAATGGACCACGACGCATTTATCTGGGTTGAAGTCCATCTGCCACTTCTCCGCCCAGTCTTGCATCCTATCTATGTCCCTCTGTAACTTCTGACATCCCTCCAGACTATCCACAACCCCACCAACCAACCTTCAAATAACGTAACTTGAATTCTGGTATGTTTTCAGGATCAACTCCTTTCTTACAGTTAAATTTAATTCCCCATCCTCTGTCCAGAATTCTATCATCTGTTATAAAATATTCTTTTGATGGTCCAGAATTTGCTGAAGTGGGGCATTTCATGGCATTTCCTGTTAGCTACATTTGTTTCTGTATAATTCAATTCTCACAAAAATATGCTTATTAAGTTACTGGTCATCTGATCTGAGCATCTGGGGACCTTGGGGAACAGAGACAGTGCATCACTTTAATCAACAAGGTTTATGATCTCCATGGAGACCAATAACCCATAAGAACTTAACTTACTACTAATCCCAATGGAAGAAACCGATGGACAAAATTTCACAATTTCTAACTTTTACTTTAACAACTAAACCAATATCAACACAAATTAAACATGAATTAACAGGCAAATTGTTTTCTCTATGAATTATAAACTACGCTTTAAATTGCTGAGACAACAAAGATAGATCTCATGGATTTACTAGCTGTCCCCTTAGCATATATGATACCATCTTCAGCCACAAAATCCTTCAGGTAGAGGCCTTCTAGAGTTCAACTCCCTTTCTTCACACAGGATTTAGTCATCAAGTCACCTCCAACAGCAGCTTTATGGGGAGGGAAGGTGATGCACCCCAGCCCCTGCAAGGCCCACTAATCATGGAAGGCCTCAAGCATACCAGTGAACATTGTGCTCTCCCTCTCTTAGGACACCAGGGCACTGGGCGTAGTCATAAAAGAGAGACTGACAGTCAGATTGAATAACCCCCTCAACTGCCTGCTGCCTGAACATGTTAATGGCCACCTTGGCCAGGTCCAGGAGCAGGCTTACAAGGAGAAATCATTCTTTTTATGTGCTTAAGGTCAATTAATGAATCAATGCCCTTCCAGATGTGCAGGGACACACTTGATTGGAACATCTGATGGTCCATAATGTTGGCTATGCTATCCATGGAAGACATCATCTCAATAACCTGTGACATTACCCTCCTCTTGCTTGAGGTGGACTCTTTTAATCTCTCTGCAATCACGGTAACTTTATTTTGAAGATCTGTCAGTCAATTGCATATTGTCTGGCACTGTTCAATAATTCTCTTCTTCATTAAGACCCCTGGTGCACAGCATCTGTGTCCAGCTGACAGATCTTGGACAGTATTGTGGACTCAGCTCCTCTAAGGACTCATCACCCTCCATGTCCACTGACTTCTGCTGCATACAAGAAGACACAGTGTAAGATAAAAGGAATGATTTGTCCTGGTAAGATATGACTAGGTAATGATGAAGCTGATCCTTCATTCACTATTAAAAAGCCAAGTAAATGTGACTTAACATCATATGACTTGTGGGTCACTTTATTTAATTGTGCTACCAGTTGATCAGGGACTCCCCATCACTGACAGCTCATGTCATCATTACTCCATTTACTTCCAGCACCCCCTGCTCTGTAGCGCATGCTGGGTGATCTGTGGAGGGCCCCTTATGTTTTTCAGCCAATCCGTCTCCCTGCTGTTTTCGTCTCCTCGAGAAAGGGAGTTGAACTCTAGAAGGCCTCTACCTGAAGGATTTTGTGGCTGAACATGGTATCATATATGTTAAGGGGACAGCTAGTAAATCCATGAGATCTATCTTTGTTGTCTCAGCAATTTAAAGCGTAGTTTATAATTCATAGAGAAAACAATTTGCCTGTTAATTCATGTTTAATTTGTGTTGATACTGGTTTAGTTGTTAAAGTAAAAGTTAGAAAGTGTGAAATTTTGTCCATCGGTTTCTTCCATTGGGATTAGTAGTAAGTTAAGTTCTTATGGGTTATTGGTCTCCACGGAGATCATAAACCTTGTTGATTAAAGTGATGCACTGTCTCTGTTCCCCAAGGTCCCCAGATGCTCAGATCAGATGGCCAATAACTTAATAAGCATATTTTTGTGAGAATTGAATTATACAGAAACAAATGTAGCTAACAGGAAATGCCATGAAATGCCCCACTTCAGCAAATTCTGGACCATCAAAAGAATATTTTATAACAGATGATAGAATTCTGGACAGAGGATGGGGAATTAAATTTAACTGTAAGAAAGGAGTTGATCCTGAAAACATACCAGAATTCAAGTTATTTGAAGGTATGAGTGACTGTAATGGAAACTGCTTTCCCAATGGGGTAAATGCATTTGGCTACAATAAGGGAGGGACATGACATTACATAAAAGTGAGTAAAGGCAGAGTGATCTCACTCTGGTGAATGGGTAGATGGGGATCTGAGGAAATGCACGGAAAAAGGATGGTAGGTTTGTGTCTATGATTTATTTGTTGGATTTATTTATTATTATTGTCACATGTGTTAGTATACAGTGAAAAGTATTGTTTCTTGCACGCTATATAGACAAAGCACACCGTACACAGAGAAGGAAAGGAGAGCGTGCAGAATGAAGTGTGACAGTCATAGCTAGGGTGTAGAGAAAGATCAACTTAAAGCAAGATAGGTCCATTCAAATGTCTGATGGCAGCAGGGAAGAAGCTGTTCTTGAGTTGTGTCCTCAGACTTTTGTATCTTTTTCCCGATGGAAGAAGGTGGAAGAGAGTATGTCCAGGGTGCATGGGGTCCTTGATTAGGCTGGCTGCTTTTCCAAGGCAGCAGGAAGTGTAGACAGCATCAATGGATGGGAGGCTGGTTTGAGTGATGGACTGGGCTTCGTTCATGACCCTTTGCGGTCTAGGACAGAGCAGGAGCCATACCAAGCTGTGCTACAACTAGAAAGAATTCTTTCTATGGTGCATCTGTAGAAGTTGTTGAGAGTTGGAGTGGACATGCCAAATTTCCTTAGTCTCCTGAGAAAGTAGAGGCACTGGTCCGCTTTCTTAACTATAGCATCCACAAAGAGGGACCAGGACCGGTTGTTGGTGATCTGGACACCTAAAAACTTGAAGCTCTCGACCATTTCTACTTCTTCCCCATTGGTGTAGACAGGGGCATTGCCCTTCACTACGCTTCCTGGAGTCGATGACTAACTCCTTCGTTTTGTTGACATTGAGGGAGAGAATATTGTTACCGCACCAGTTCACCAGATTCTCTATCTCTTCCCTGTATTGTGTCTCGTCATTATTTGAGGTCTGACCCACAATGGTGATGTCATCAGCAAACTTGAAAATCAAGTTGGAGGGGAATTTAACCATACAGACAAAGGTGTACAAGGAGTATAGTAAGGGGCTGAGGACATACCCTTGCGGAGCACTGGTGTTGAGGATGATCATGGACGGGTATTGTTGCCTATCCTTACTGACTGCAGTCTGTGGGTTAGGAAGCCTCGATCCAGTTGCAGAAGGAGGAGACGAGCCCTGGGCCACAAAGTTTGGCGATGAGTCACATAGGAATGATGGTGTTAAAGGCTGCGCTGTAGACTATGAATAGGATTCCGTCATAGGCGTCTTTGTTATCTATGTGTTCCAGGGTTGAGTATAAGGCCAGGGAGATGGCATCTGCTGTGGACCTGTTGCGACAATAGGCAAACTGTAATGGATCCAGGCAGTCTGAGAGGCAGGAATTGATTTGTGCCATGATTCACCTTTCGAAGCACTTCATAATGATGGATGTCAGAACCAACGGACAATAGTCATTAAGGCACGCTGCCTGGTTTTTCTTTTGTACCAGGATGATGGCCGTCTTCTTGAAGCAGATAGGGACTTCAGATTGGTGTAGAGGTTGAAGATGTCTGCAAATACCCCTGTCAGCTGGTCTGCGCATCTGGGCCATTTACTTTCCATGGGATGACTTTTGAGAAGGCTGCTCTGTCATTGGCAATCAGGGCCTGGGTGGGATTGTGGCCAGTGCAGACTCGATGGGCCAAATGGTCTCCTTCTGCACTGTAGGGATTCTATGATTCTATGATTCAATGGTGACCTCAGATCCAGGTTCGTCTGAGGCTTCCGGATTGAAGGGCATGCTCTCGCTGACCTCTTGCTCAAAACAGGCATAAAGTGCATTGAGCTCATCAGGGAGAGTTGCATTGGAGCCGGCGATTTTACCTGCCATCATCTTGTATCCAGTTATGTCTTGTAGGCCTTGCCATAGTGGGCAGGAGTCTGGTGGCTAGCCTGGGATTCTAGCTTGGTCTGGTACTGTTTTTTGGCATCCCGAGGGGGGAGTCCGCTGCCACTTTGCCTGAGATCAGTGGTGGCGGGGGAGGGGGGGGGGTGTGGTAAGGGGGGTCCGGTTCCACTCTGCTTGAGATCAGTGGAGGGGAAGCGGGGTCTGCTGCCACTCTGCTTGAGATCAGTGGAACCGGACCCCCCTTACCACATACACCCCCCCCCCCCCCTCCCCCCCCCCCGGCTTTGCCAGTCCTGGAGGACCACCTGTGTCCTACCCATGGTGGTCGAACCCTCAGCGATGGCCACCTGAGTCGGGGGCCACCTGTCAATGTCTGCAGCAAATGCCTCTGAGACTGGTCCATGTTCTGCAGCCCCTCAGCCATGACCCTCTGTGAGTGGGCCATGCTGCTGCCGTAGCCCGCTGTGTCTCAGCGCTGTCCAGCTGGGTCTCCTGCGAGCTCTCGAGTCTCTCAGCCATGGGCTGCTGAACCTCGAGAATCCTGTTCAGTCCCTCAGCTGTGGCCCACTGTGGCTCAGCCGCCCTCTGGGACTCCGCTGTGGCCTGCCGTGACTCAGCCATCGCTTGGAGCCTGCCCGAGGATTCCCTGCCCGAAGCTTTCCACCGCAGACGCCACCCTTGCAGAGTTGGCCTGGGAACCACACAAGACAGGCAATAGCTTATCCGTCTGAAAGCTTTGGGACTCCTCCCCAACAGCCTTATAGTCAGTCCCGTGTGGCCGTCAGCAATTCCTGCATTCCCTGGCTCTGTTGCTGCATCTCCAGCAGCTGAGGGAGAAGTGTAGCCTGGGGTCAGCTGAGTCCTCGCCTCCGGCAGGCCACTGAATGACAGAGGCCTTGGATGTTCCCTCCTCCACCAGAAGTACATCAGCAGATGTGTCGTGCTCAGCAGAGAGTGACCCAGAAGCCTCACCACTAACTGGACCCACCGACGTGTCAGTATCTGGGATGGTGAACTGCGAGGTGGAAGCTGACACCAAAACAGTGCTACCCTCGGAGGTCCCTTCACCCATATCCTCCGAGGACCCATCCAAGCTGTCTGGAGCAGGATGGGTGGGAGCCGCAGTGGGGGCCACGAAGCCAGACGGCCCTGGAGCGTCCGGATCTGTCCCTGCAACACAGGGCACAAAGTTAAGTGCAAGGATGAGAGAGGAATCCACGATGCAAAAAATTTGATTCACATTTCTCCATTGAACATAGAACAAAGCACGAAGAAGATTACATCACAGGAACGGGCCCTTCGGCCCTCCAAGCCTGCAGCAACCAGGCTGCCCATTTGAATTGTAACCCCCTACCCTTTCGTGCCTCTATTCCAATCCCAGTCACGTAGCTGTAAAGATGCCCCTTAAAGGTCACTCTCGTATTTGTCTCCGCCACCTCCCCCGGCAGCAAGCACCCACCACCCTCTCTGTGCAAAAAACATGCCTGGTACATCTTCTTTAAACCTTGCCCCTCGCACCCAAACCCATGCCCCCCAGAGGTTGCCTCAAATTGAGTGGAAAATTGATAGGTGCTCATTTTGTGACTCCAGTCCGACCATGCTGTCGCTGACAGCCCGCATCTCCCCTTCCCTGGATAGCTCCAGAGGTCGCTCTTCAAAGGGAGTGAGGACATGGAGGTCTGGCTCACCATCCCCTGTCTTTGCCCTCTTTCTGGTGTTGTGATCGGTCTTCTCCTATGGAGACAGAAGGAGCCAGGAACAAAATGATGGTGTGACTCCTGCAGAGTATCAAGTCGTGGCTTTTAGAGGGCAAGCGCAGTCCTACTCAGGGTGGCGGTGGGGGGTAGGAATGAGGTGCTTGGGGGTCAGCACCTCCTTCCTAGGGTGCTGGGGATGGGAGGATCTGGGGGCAATTTGGAGGAAGACGCACTCACCCTTGCTGTCCGGTTGAGATCATTGACCTACTTGTGGCACTGCTTCCCTGTTCTAGTGGCCAGTGCCATGGCACTAACCGAGGCGGCAACTGCCTCCCAGGCTGCATTGCTATCAGCCCCCGGGTCTGCATCCTCCTGAGGGGAAGAGGGTGTCCTGCCTCACCTCTACTGCATCCTGCAGCCTCCCAAGATCATCCTCAGGGGGGCTGGTCGTGTGCTCATTTTTTCCTCCACTGCCTGCCTGTCCATCCTTGGGGTTTTTATGGAGTTGCCCCTCATTAGGGCAGATCAGCTGCAGGTAGTTTGGCAGAGCATTCCAACAAGTTACATGCAGTTTGCTTGTTAGCACTGAGGGGAAGGCAAGTGAGCACTTGCAGGTGTGCTGATGGAGGGTGAATCTGTGCCTCTATGATTGGGGACAGGACAGAGAGGGAGGTGTCATACAATCATCGAAGTCAGGAGAGATGGGTGCCTTGTTCAGGAGGGTCCGGGGTGGGGGGGGGGGGGGGGGATCACTCCACCTGAGATCGGTGGGGGAGGGGGTTCTCTCTACCTGAGATCGATGTGGGGGGAGGGGTGTTCTCTCTGCCTGTGATCGGTGGGGAGGAGGTGGGGTCCACTCTGCTTTGCCTGAGATCAGTGGAGGAGGGTGGAGGGCGGAGTCCGCTGCCACTTTGCCTGAGATCAGTGGTAAGGGGGGGGGGGGGGGGGGGGGGGGGGGGGGGGGGGTGGTGGTGGTGGTGGTAAGGGGGGTCCGGTTCCACTCTGCTTGAGATCAGTGGAGGGGAAGTGGGGTCTACTGCCACTCTGCTTGAGATCAGTGGAGGTGAAGGGGGGTCTGCTGCCACTCTGCTTGAGATCAGTGGAGGTGAAGGGGGGTCTGCTGCCACTCCGATTGAGATTGGTGGGGGGAAGGGGGGCAGGACCCACAATTGGTCTGGGTGGCGGGGATGTGGGGGGATAAGGGGGCCAGTAATGTTGGAGGGCTGTGGCAATGTCCATGTGGGCCAGAGGGAGGCATTATCCAGCCCGGGAAGGATTTGGCAGGGAAGCAGCATTCTATCATTTTTTTTTGTGCATGTGCAGTTGAAGGCTCCGGTTGGAGCTGCAGGGTTTCGGGCATGTTAAGCCCCGCCCACAGGCTTCTGCAGCACGATTCGGAATCACTGCTATTTTTTCAGGCAGAGTGCCTGAGAATGGGTCTAAAAGTTGGATCTGAAACATTCCCAATTTCAAGTCCGCCCAGCACTTAGAATCAAAATGGTAATATGGGCCCTAAGGCTGCGATCTATCGACCTTGTCCCGCCCATCGATCGCATGGCGAGGTGGTGAGATTGCGTTCAAAGTGCAAATTGGAAATAGGCCCAGTTTTATGCCAGTTCCAATTTTACCAGCCACTTTTTCCGGGCAAGAACAGCCTCACACCTAAAATGGGTGAGACACGCATTAGCATACATTTGAATGGATTTCAATATCATTAGCGAGTACGGCATGCAATCATCTTCCTTCACGTACGTTTACCACCTTGTCAGTGAGACGACACACCACCGAGGAGGTGAGTAACACTGAGCACTAACTTACGGGGTGCAGGGGTGGGGTGGGGGTTTGCATGGTTGGGTTCTTGCTGGTAGGGGTCCTGCGGTCAGGCTTGGTGCTCGTGTTGCGTGCATTCCCCCTGTCCACTGGTCGACTCCCAAACCCACTGATGTCGCTATGGTTACCCTGCCATTCGTCTGCTGGACAGGCTCTGAGGCTGACTGCTGACATCCAATCCCAGGCCTCACTAAAGGCAACAAACAGCAGGTCTGTCAGCTACTGCTCCAATCAAGGGAGCTCAGCAGGTGTTAACATGGCTCCTCACACTGCATGGACTCTGTAGTGCTGCCCTTCAATGGGAACCCATCTCATGATGGTCACAAGGGTGTTTTTCCACTACCTGTCTGAACTACTAGCCATTCCTGGAAGCCACTGCACCAGACATTCAGGTGGGTGCACCTGTGTCTATGCTTCAAAGGTTCCTAATGGGGACCCCCGCACAGCCACCCATATGCTCTCCATGCCCCCCATGTCGAGGGTGCAGTGACGGTCACCTGTTGAAGTGGCGCATGGCACCGGTGATGGTGTACAGTTGCCATTGTTCAGGCTCATTGGGACACAGGTTGCTGGGAGGGAGCAAGGGGCCTAGGCTGGATAGCCTTATGGACTGTCTCTCTCTTTCACACTTCCATGCCCCCACCCCTCCAATCTGGCGGGGCCCTCCAGTACAGTCCTCTTCGGGTCTCCCATGCTGTCGTGGTCCGCTATGCACTCCATAGCCTGGTGCAGCAGCGTAATTGCATCCTTTTTGTTCTTTAGCACTAGCCGAATTGATTCTGTCCTTGATTCCTCTGAGACATTCTCTTCCTCCAGCACTGCAATGCTCTCCCTAACCAATATCACCAAATGCATCCCCCCCCCCCCCTTTTTGCTCCTTTTCTATATTTTCTGAACACCTTGTACCAGGAATATTTAATACCTTAGGCAGGATTTTCCATACAACCTGCTATGTGAAAGGGAGCACACCACTGGCCATTGGCAGGATCTTCTGGTCCCACCATTGTCAACAGGGTTTCCCACTGAATGCATCCCTTGTAACCTTGAAACCCACAGTGGGGGTGTGGTGTCAGTGGGACCAGAAGATCCCTTCGGCAAGTTCCAGCCCAGTCTTGCCCTTCCTTGAGCCAGGTCTCTGTTATTACCACACCATCTTATTTCCAATACTGTGCATTCACATGCATGGATAGTAACCCTGATTTAGACAGAATTATTTTTTCCCTCACTCTGACTTCACTTATTAACTTACTATTCTCTATACTAGTGCTTTCTGTCCCAACAAGTATTTTTTGAATCCTGGTATTCCTCTCTAATATTTCCTATCGGTTCTCACACTTCCACTGAGTTAGTTTAAAGCCCTCCCAACAGCATGGGCAAAGCGCCCCACAAGGAACTCAGTCCAAGCTCTGTTCAGATGCAACCCATCTG
>NC_135801.1:53221444-53228944 GCF_964213995.1 Mustelus asterias | reverse complement strand
TCTCACTCTCTCACTCTCTCACTCTCTCACTCTCTCACTCTCATACTCTCACTCTCACACTCTCGCACTCTCTCTCGCACTCTCTCTCGCACTCTCTCTCGCACTCTCTCTCGCACTCTCTCTCGCACTCTCTCGCACTTTCTCTCGCACTTTCTCGCACTTTCTCGCACTCTCTCTCACTCTCTCACTCTCTCACTCTCACTCACTCTCACACTCTCTCATACTCTCACTTTCTCACTTTCTCACTTTCTCACTCTCTCTCGCACTCTCTCTCGCACTCTCTCTCGCACTCTCTCTCGCACTCTCTCTCGCACTCTCTCTCGCACTCTCTCTCGCACTCTCTCTCGCACTCTCTCTCGCACTCTCTCTCGCACTCTCTCTCGCAGCCTCACTCTCTCACTCACTCACTCACTCTCACTCACTCTCACTCACTCTCACATTCTCACTCATACTCTCTCTCTCACTCACTCACTCTCGCACTCACTCTCGCACTCTCTCTCGCACTCTCTCTCGCACTCTCTCTCGCACTCTCTCTCGCACTCTCTCTCGCACTCTATCTCGCACACTCTCTCTCGCACTCTCTCTCGCACTCTATCTCGCACTCTATCTCGCACTCTATCTCGCACTCTATCTCGCACTCTCTCTCGCACTCTCTCTCGCACTCTCTCTCGCACTCTATCTCGCACTCTATCTCGCACTCTATCTCGCACTCTATCTCGCACTCTCTCTCGCACTCTCTCTCGCACTCTCTCTCGCACTCTCTCTCGCACTCTCTCTCGCACTCTCTCTCGCACTCTCTCTCGCACTCTCTCTCGCAGCCTCACTCTCTCACTCACTCACTCACTCACTCACTCTCACTCACTCTCACTCACTCTCACATTCTCACTCATACTCTCTCTCTCACTCACTCACTCTCGCACTCACTCTCGCACTCTCTCTCGCACTCTCTCTCGCACTCTCTCTCGCACTCTCTCTCGCACTCTCTCTCGCACTCTCTCTCGCACTCTCTCTCGCACACTCTCTCTCGCACTCTCTCTCGCACTCTATCTCGCACTCTATCTCGCACTCTATCTCGCACTCTATCTCGCACTCTCTCTCGCACTCTCTCTCGCACTCTCTCTCGCACTCTATCTCGCACTCTATCTCGCACTCTATCTCGCACTCTATCTCGCACTCTATCTCGCACTCTATCTCGCACTCTCTCTCGCACTCTCTCTCGCACTCTCTCTCGCACTCTCTCTCGCACTCTATCTCGCACTCTATCTCGCACTCTATCTCGCACTCTATCTCGCACTCTATCTCGCACTCTATCTCGCACTCTATCTCGCACTCTATCTCGCACTCTATCTCGCACTCTATCTCGCACTCTATCTCGCACTCTATCTCGCACTCTATCTCGCACTCTATCTCGCACTCTATCTCGCACTCTATCTCGCACTCTATCTCGCACTCTATCTCGCACTCTATCTCGCACTCTATCTCGCACTCTATCTCGCACTCTATCTCGCACTCTCTCTCGCACTCTCTCTCGCACTCTCTCTCGCACTCTCTCTCGCACTCTCTCTCGCACTCTCTCGCACTCTCTCTCGCACTCTCTCTCGCACTCTCTCTCGCACTCTGTCTCGCACTCTGTCTCACTCTCTCACACTCTCGCTCTCTCGCTCTCTCGCTCTCTCGCACTCTCGCTCTCACTCGCACTCTCACTCGCACTCTCACTCGCACTCTCTCTCGCACTCTCTCTCGCACTCTCTCTCGCACTCTCTCTCGCACTCTCTCTCGCACTCTCTCTCGCACTCTCTCTCGCACTCTCTCACTCTCTCACTCTCTCACTCTCTCACTCTCTCACTCACACTCACTCTCACATTCTCTCTCATACTCTCTCTCTCACTCTCTCACTCTCTCACTCTCATACTCTCACTCTCACACTCTCACACTCTCGCTCTCTCGCTCTCTCGCTCTCACGCTCTCACTCACGCTCTCACTCACGCTCTCACTCACTCTCTCTCGCACTCTCTCTCGCACTCTCTCTCGCACTCTCTCTCGCACTCTCTCTCGCACTCTCTCTCGCACTCTCTCTCGCACTCTCTCTCGCACTCTCTCTCGCACTCTCTCTCGCACTCTCTCTCGCACTCTGTCTCACTCTCTCACACTCTCGCTCTCTCGCTCTCTCGCTCTCTCGCTCTCTCGCTCTCTCGCACTCTCGCTCTCACTCGCACTCTCACTCGCACTCTCACTCGCACTCTCACTCGCACTCTCTCTCGCACTCTCTCTCGCACTCTCTCTCGCACTCTCTCTCGCACTCTCTCTCGCACTCTCTCTCGCACTCTCTCTCGCACTCTCTCTCGCACTCTCTCTCGCACTCTCTCACTCTCTCACTCTCTCACTCTCTCACTCTCTCACTCTCTCACTCTCTCACTCACACTCACTCTCACATTCTCTCTCATACTCTCTCTCTCACTCTCTCACTCTCTCACTCTCATACTCTCACTCTCACACTCTCACACTCTCGCTCTCTCGCTCTCTCGCTCTCACGCTCTCACTCACGCTCTCACTCACGCTCTCACTCACTCTCTCTCGCACTCTCTCTCGCACTCTCTCTCGCACTCTCTCTCGCACTCTCTCTCGCACTCTCTCTCGCACTCTCTCTCGCACTCTCTCTCGCACTCTCTCTCGCACTCTCTCTCGCACTCTCTCTCGCACTCTCTCTCGCACTCTCTCTCGCACTCTCGCACTCTCTCGCTCTCTCGCTCTCTCGCTCTCTCGCTCTCTCGCTCTCACAATCTTGCACTCTCACACTCTCTCACGCTCTCACTCGCACACTCTCTCACGCTCTCACTTGCACTCTCACACTCACACTCTCTCTCGCACTCTCTCTCGCACTCTCTCTCGCACTCTCTCTCGCACCCTCACTCTCTCACTCTCTCATTCTCTCACTCTCTCACTGTTACACTCACTCTCACTCTCACTCTCTCACACTCTCACTCTCTCACTCTCTCACTCTCTCACACTCTCACACTCTCACTCCCTCGCTCCCTCGCTCCCTCGCTCCCTCGCTCCGTCGCTCTCTCGCTCTCTCGCTCTCTCGCTCTCTCGTTCTCACAATCTTGCACTCGCACACTCTCTCACGCTCTCACTCGCACACTCTCTCACGCTCTCACTCGCACACTCTCACGCTCTCACTCGCACACTCTCTCACGCTCTCACTCGCACACTCTCTCACGCTCTCACTCGCACACTCTCTCACGCTCTCACGCTCTTACTCACACTCTCACACTCTCACACTCTCTCACTCTCTCACTCTCTCACTCTCTCACTCTCTCACTCTCACTCTCTCACTCTCACACCTTCACACCTTCACACCCTCACTCTCTCACACCCTCACACTCTCATTCTCTTACCACCCTCACACTCTCACACACATTCTGTGACACACACTCACTCTCACTCTGTCACTCTCACTCTCTCACTCTCACTCCCAATCTCTCACTCTCTCACTCTCTCACTCTCTCACTCTCATACTCTCACTCTCACACTCTCGCACTCTCTCTCGCACTCTCTCTCGCACTCTCTCTCGCACTCTCTCTCGCACTCTCTCTCGCACTCTCTCTCGCACTCTCCCTCGCACTCTCTCTCGCACTCTCACACCCTCACACCCTCACACCCTCACACCCTCACACCCTCACTCTCTCACTCTCTCACTCTCTCACTCTCTCACTGTTACACTCTCTCACTCCCTCTCTCTCACGCTCTCTCTCTCTCACGCTCTCCCTCTCTCACGCTCTCCCTCTCTCACGCTCTCCCTCTCTCACGCTCTCCCTCTCTCACGCTCTCCCTCTCTCACACTCTCCCTCTCTCACACTCTCCCTCTCTCACACTCTCCCTCTCTCACACTCTCCCTCTCTCACACTCTCACTCTTGCACTCTCACACTCTCCCACTCTCTCACTCTCGCTCACTCTCTCTCTCAGTCTCTCTCTCAGTCTCTCTCTCAGTCTCTCTCTCGCTCTCTCGCTCTCGCGCTCTCGCGCTCTCTCGCTCTCTCGCTCTCTCGCTCTCTCGCTCTCTCGCTCTCTCGCTCTCTCGCTCTCTCGCTCTCTCGCTCTCTCACGCTCTCGCTCTCTCGCTCTCTCACGCTCTCACTCGCACACTCTCTCACGCTCTCACTCTCACGCTCACTCACTCACTCACACTCTCTCTCATACTCACTCTCTCACTCTCTCACTCTCTCACTCTCACACTCTCACACTCTCTCACTCTCACACTCTCTCACACTCACTCTCACTCACTCTCACTCTCTCACTCTCACAGTCTCACTCACTCAGACTCTCTCTCATACTCTCACTCTCACACTCTCACTCTCTCTCGAACTCTCTCTTGCACTCTCTCTTGCACTCTCACTCGCACTCTCTCTCGCACTCTCTCTCGCACTCTCCCGCACTCTCTCGCGCACTCTCTCGCGCACTCTCTCGCGCACTCTCTCGCGCACTCTCTCTCGCACTCTCTCTCGCACTCTCTCTCGCACTCTCTCTCGCACTCTCTCGCACTCTCTCTCGCACTCTCTCTCGCACACTCTCTCGCACTCTCTCACTCTCTCACTCACTCTCTCACTCTCTCACTCTCTCACTCTCTCCCTCTCTCCCTCTCTCCCTCTCTCCCTCTCACACTCTCTCACACTCACTCTCACTCACTCTCACTCACTCTCACTCACTCTCACTCTCTCACTCTCACAGTCTCACTCACTCAGACTCTCTCTCATACCCTCACTCTCACTCTCGAACTCTCTCTTGCACTCTCTCTTGCACTCTCTCTTGCACTCTCTCTTGCACTCTCTCTTGCACTCTCTCTCGCACTCTCTCTCGCACTCTCTCTCGCACTCTCTCTCGCACTCTCTCTCGCACTCTCTCTCGCACTCTCTCTCTCGCACTCTCTCTCGCACTCTCTCTCGCACTCTCTCTCTCGCACTCTCTCTCGCACTCTCTCTCGCACTCTCTCTCGCACTCTCTCTCGCACTCTCTCATTCTCTCACTGTTACACTCTCTCACTCTCTCACTCTCACTCTCTCACTCACACTCTCACACTCTCACTCTCACTCTCTCACACTCTCACTCTCTCACTCTCTCACTTCTCACTCTCTCACTTCTCACTCTCTCACTCTCTCACTCTCCCACTCTCTCACTTCTCACTCTCTCACTTCTCACTCTCTCACTCCTCACTCTCTCACTCTCCCACTCTCTCGCTCTTGCACTCTCACACTCTCCCACTCTCTCACTCTCGCTCACTCTCACACTCTCGTACTCTCTCTCTCTCTCTCTCTGTCTCTCTCTCACTCTCGCGCTCTCGCGCTCTCTCGCTCTCTCGCTCTCTCGCTCTCTCGCTCTCTCGCTCTCTCGTGCTCTCACTCGCACACTCTCTCACGCTCTCACTCGCACTCTCTCACTCTCTCACTCTCTCACTCTCACACCCTCACACCCTCACTCTCTCACACCCTCACACTCTCACTCTCTTACCACCCTCACTCTCTCACTCTCACACTCTCACACACATTCTGTGACGCACACTCACTCTCACTCTCTCACACTCACGCTCACTCCCAATCTCTCACTGTCTCTCACTCTCTCACTCTCTCACGCTCGCACTCTCTCACTCTCTCACTCTCTCACTCTCTCACTCTCACTCACTCTCACACTCTCTCACTCTCACTCCCAATCTCTCACTCTCGCACTCTCTCACTCTCTCACTCTCGCACTCTCTCACTCTCTCACTCTCTCTCACTCTCTCTCACTCTCTCACTCTCACTCACTCTCTCACTCTCTCACTCTCACACTCTCACTCACTCTCACACTCTCACTCACTCTCACACTCTCACTCACTCTCACACTCTCTCATACTCTCACTCTCTCACTCTCGCACTCTCGCACTCTCTCTCGCACTCTCTCTCTCACTCTCTCTCGCACTCTCTCACTCTCACTCCCAATCTCTCACTCTCGCACTCTCTCACTCTCGCACTCTCTCACTCACACACTCTCTCACGCTCTCACTCGCACACTCTCTCACGCTCTCACTCACACTCTCTCACTCTCTCACTCTCTCACTCTCTCACTCTCTCACTCTCTCACTCTCACACCCTCACACTCACACCCTCACACCCTCACACCCTCACACCCTCACACTCTCACTCTCTCACACCCTCACACTCTCTCTCTTACCACCCTCACACTCTCACACACATTCTGTGACACACACTCACTCTCACTCTGTCACTCTCACTCTCTCATACTCTCACTCTCGCACTCTCTCTCGCACTCTCTCTCGCACTCTCTCTCGCACTCTCTCTCGCACTCTCTCTCGCACTCTCTCTCGCACTCTCTCTCGCACTCTCCCTCGCACTCTCCCTCGCACTCTCCCTCGCACTCTCCCTCGCACTCTCTCTCGCACTCTCACACCCTCACTCTCTCACTCTCTCACTCTCTCACTCTCTCACTGTTACACTCTCTCACTCTCTCTCACGCTCCCCCTCTCTCACACTCTCCCTCTCTCACACTCTCCCTCTCTCACACTCTCCCTCTCTCACACTCTCCCTCTCTCACACTCTCTCCCTCTCACACTCTCCCTCTCACACTCTCCCTCTCACACTCTCCCTCTCTCACACTCTCACACTCTCACATTCTCACTCTTGCACTCTCACACTCTCACACTCTCTCTCTTACCACCCTCACACTCTCACACACATTCTGTGACACACACTCACTCTCACTCTGTCACTCTCACTCTCTCACTCTCACGCTCACTCCCAATCTTTCACTCTCTCACTCTCTCACTCTCATACTCTCACTCTCGCACTCTCTCTCGCACTCTCTCTCGCACTCTCTCTCGCACTCTCTCTCGCACTCTCTCTCGCACTCTCTCTCGCACTCTCTCTCGCACTCTCTCTCGCACTCTCTCTCGCACTCTCTCTCGCACTCTCTCTCGCACTCTCTCTCGCACTCTCTCTCGCACTCTCACACCCTCACTCTCTCACTCTCTCACTCTCTCACTGTTACACTCTCTCACTCTCTCTCACGCTCCCCCTCTCTCACGCTCCCCCTCTCTCACACTCTCCCTCTCTCACACTCTCCCTCTCTCACACTCTCCCTCTCTCACACTCTCTCCCTCTCACACTCTCCCTCTCACACTCTCCCTCTCTCACACTCTCACACTCTCACACTCTCACTCTCTCACACTCTCACTCTTGCACTCTCACACTCTCCCACTCTCACTCTCGCTCACTCTCACACTCTCACACTCTCGCACTCTCTCAGTCTCTCTCTCAGTCTCTCTCTCAGTCTCTCTCTCAGTCTCTCTCAGTCTCTCTCAGTCTCTCTCAGTCGCGCTCTCGCGCTCTCGCGCTCTCGCGCTCTCGCGCTCTCGCTCTCTCGCTCTCTCGCTCTCACACTCACTCACTCTCACTCACTCTCACATTCTCTCTCATACTCTCACTCTCGCACTCTCGCACTCTCTCTCG